>NW_026112353.1:65000-100000 GCF_024679095.1 Eriocheir sinensis | reverse complement strand
CACGACACCAAACCCGGGGGTTCCCCCGGCCAAGTCACCATGGAGGCTAGCTATATTTCCATCCCAAATATCTCACGGCAGGATCCATCGACTTCCTCAATCCACGACCTCTGTGGGCGTCCCCTTACCCTTCTCCACTCGGAGTTGTCTCTTACAGATACAACCTGGTGGGCAGGGTTGACTTCTTTGTAGCGTGCCACATGCACATAGAGCCGGGGTTGGCGTTGACGGACTATGCGGTCTATCTCATCTCAAAATCTTAATTGGGTAGTTCATATCTCATCTCTTTTTATATTCTCTTCCTCATGAGTAGGATTTCTGTATCGTCTCCTCCTGTTTTTTCAAGTCAGATTTTATCGATATATAAGTGTGGTGCGCCTCCACACACAGCCCTTTGGACAGGATAGTCAAAGTCTTTTTCCCTCATCAACTCCATATCTCTTACTGACAATCTCACCTTTAAATTTCCCTGCAATGCTGCCATTTTTTTAAACTTCTGTCTATATTTACATGTTGGCTGCTCTTCTGAACTTGCTAGACAGCGATAGATTCCTATATGTGGAGAGAAAATTATCTATCAGTCTGTATATGTATATCTTACTATCTACCAATAGAACAATATATCTAAGTACCTGTCTGTCTATCTATCTATTCATTAATATATCTATCTGAGTGTGTGTGTGTGTGTGTGTGTGTGTGAGAGAGAGAGAGAGAGAGAGAGAGAGAGAGAGAGAGAGAGAGAGAGAGAGAGAGAGAGAGAGAGAGAGAGAGAGAGAGATAGAGAGAGAGAGAGAGAGAGAGAGAGAGAGAGAGAGAGAGAGAGAGAGAGAGAGAGAGAGAGAGAGAGAGAGAGAGAGAGAGAGAGAGAGAGAGAGAGAGAGAGAGAGAGAGAGAGAGAGAGAGAGAGTACGTGCGTATGTGTGTGTGTTCATTGCAAAACGTCGAAGACAAAATTATTTCTCAAGAGACACTATTTGACGTTCGCCTTTACAAAACAACTAATTTTTTTAATAATGTTCCGTTCACAATATTTAGTTTTCAGCCCAATCAACGTGTCTGCGCCGCACCGCACCCAGAACTCCTCATCTTGGGCCCCGCGGATTGGTAGGTCCAGGCGAGGGTGACCCAAGCGTGCGCAGCGTGTTGTGGCCCTGTGGAGGTAACGCACACGACGCACGCTTGCCCAAAGATTAACAAAATAAATTTACTGATGTATTTTTTAATATAATGGGTATGCCCATATTTTATAGTAATGATACTTCTGCGTCACTGGCCCAGCTTATAAACTCTACAGTATTGATGATCGATAACTGTCATGAAAAACATTATAGGAGCATGGGATACACAGCGTGGACTCAACGGGGCACTGTCCTCGAATAAGTATAACCTCAGGGCTGTGACGACGGCACCTCCCCGGCCAGCCACTAACTACGCCTCGCGAGATCAGGTTTCAGGGATGAGTGAGGGGCCTCGGTGACCCTTGGCAGGCATCTTACTCGGCGCAGGCTGTTTGTGAGGCAGAGATGTTCATCTGGCCGGTCATGAATATCCTGCAGGGCGCTCATCCCGCACCGCCTCGAGTAAGCGAATGAGGTGAGTCCGTCCATCAACACACATTGCTTCCACAACAGTCTGAAGACACGTAATACAGTTCGTGGATAACGTGATGTAGTGCGCGCGTACTTCAGCCTAAATACAGTCATTGAAACTTGAGCATTGTTACTCGATGAAGGTTAATGTAAAAGTACTCATAGTTTATGTCTTTCGCATTGATCTATATTTGGAAAATATTATTCCCGCGTAGTAGCTGACGGCGGCGCTGGCCACGGAGGCGATACACAAAGAGAGTCTTGGCGTGAGCAAAGAGCCTCAACGCGGAGAGGAAGGCATAAAAAGCTTCCAGATCGTCAGATTTGGCCGGCAGGTGGCATCCTACACCCTCCTTTGTCAGCATCGTCAGGCCATCATAGAAGGAAAAGAAAATTAAATTGCTATCAGACGAGGTGGTTACTGGCTGCTAAGTGGCTGCTGTTTTAGCCTCTTTCTCCAGGCGCGGACCTGTTCCTCCAGCCACTTAAACAAAGAAACTAGCGGCGGACTGCAAATCAACGCTATTCACAGCCGCAAGAAGTCAGGTTTAGTCTACAAACTTGTGGCGATGGACCGAAGGCAGGCACACCAGACACATACAATTGTACAGCGATTTGGAAGCCAAACAGTGAAGGGTGCAGGCCAGTTATTAAGGATTATTTCTTAAGAGTTTCTTCCCGGGGTCTTGCTATATTTTCGAGCTAAAGAGCTTTGGATAAACTCTGCACCCAATATCCCTCAAATCATACATACGAATTCTGCCTTATTATTATATTTCTATTACTGATACTATTATTGCTGCCCATATTATTATTATTATCATCATTATCATTTTTACTTCTATTATTATTATTATCATCATCATCACTGTTTTTATCATCATTATCATCATTATGTCGGTGTCTCATTCCCGCAAGTCGTCCTGTTACGGCTACAAATTGTCTACCATTGAGTGTTGCGACGTAAATGGAGGTACAAATGTTTCCCGAGGCACACACACACACACACACACACACACACACACACACACACACACACACACACACACACACACACACACACACACACACACACCTATGCACCCTATAATTTCTGCCCCAACTCATTATTCAGCTTACATTCCTTCCAATTTATTTTCTTATTTCCTCCTTCCTTCATTCTGTTTAAGTTATCATTATTTCTCTCCATCCTTCCTCCTGTTCGTCTGCTTTCTTCCCTTTTACTGTTTATTTTTTTCCTTCCTCATCTGTATACTCATGTTTATTCCTCCCTGGTTCACTTTTTCTTTCATATTATTTTGCTTATTCCAACATTTCCTTTATTCTTCACCTTTACCCTTTCCTTCCTTTATCCTATTCACCTTATTCCCCTTTACTCCAATATTCTCCTCCTTCTTCAATATTTTTTACTTAATTATTCCTCTGTTTTTTCCTTACTATCCTCCTGCCTTCCTCCTGTTCTTCATCCTTCTTTCAATTTCTGTTTCCTTTCTCCTCTTTCACTTTGCCTTCCTTCTTTAGTTATTTCTCTATTCCTCCTATTTATGTTATCCTTCCTACACTTTCTCCTTTTGTTCCTTCTTCCCTTCCTTTTGTTCACATTATCCTTACTTTCTTTCCTTAATTTTTTTTTGCATTATTCACTTTACCTTTTTCATTTCTTTCATCCTATTTACTTTTTCTTTCATGTCATCGTTTAGTAGCTTCTTTCTCTCTTCTCATCAACATAATTCTTACTTCCCTTCCGCCCTCACATCCTCCTACACTGCTTCTATTCAAATTGCTATTCCTGGAAATCCTCGCTCCTTCCTCTATTCATCAAACATCGTCAGGCATAAAAACATTTCTAGCTTCGACAATTACCACTAACATCAACCGCACATTCTTTTACCTCATTTCTACCTCTCCTCGTCCGACTCGTTCCCCCACTCGGGCACCTTCACGACGCAAGGCACTGGGGAACTAGACGCGATAATAGTGAATATATAGCAGCAACATGCCCTGGAGAAAGAGCTACGAACACCCAAAGCCAAGGAGTCAAGAATTATTGGCTAAAAATACATGAACCTCGAGTTTTTGGCAGGACGGAGTCAAGGAAATATTTCTCACACTAGATAGATAGGTAAGTAGATAAATAGAGAGATGAGATGGAGAGACTGGTACGGACTCTCCTGCATTTTTAAAACAGGCAATAGTTAAGAGCTGGGCGTAACCCGAGGGCGATGGTTTTGGGGGGATCTTTCTTAATGGGAATGAGTTCGACTGAGGCAGGTGTGCGGAGAGGCAGGTGCGGAGAGGAGGCGGTGGGGAGGCTCATGACGTGGCTGCAGGAGAACCAGAGAGATAATAAAGGGTACGATGATTAGTGCAAACGGTAAAACGTAAATATGTACAAAACCAAAAAAACAAAAAACAAACAAACAAAAAAAGACGAGTAATCAGCTTCGAGTCAGAATTAAAAGTTGATCAGTCGGAGTACGCAGTTAAGACAGTGTAAATAACCTTTAATATGACAATGACAGACAGCGCCCAACCGACAGACGAACGCATAAAAAGAGGGGAAAACCGCAAAAACACACACACACACACACACACACACACACACACACACACACACACACACACACACACACACACACACACACACACACACACACACACACACATAAAAACAAACAAGAAAGTCAGTGGTCTTGTCAGTAAATCCCTAACGGTAACTTGAGTGAGCGAAAGAGAAGGGAGGAGGGAAGGGAAACGAGGGTAGAGGAGGAGGGCGGACAGGGATTGAGAAGGTAAAGGAGGAGAAGGAGGCGGGCAGGGCACGAAGGGAAAGGAGAAGGAGGGTGATGAGGGAGAGAGGAGGGAGAGGTTGTGGTCACTGTGCGCGGGAGCCAAGCAGTGCCAAACAGTGCCTGCCTTGTGCCGGACGTGAAATAAGATGCTAATTTTAGTCCACGAGCTTGTATGACCTAAGACACAACATTGCCGCTGACGGGAAGGGTGGGAGAGGGGGAGGAGGATGGAGGGATGAGGAAGGAGAGGGAGCAATAAATCGAAGGAAAATTAGTGAGAGAGAGAGAGAGAGAGAGAGAGAGAGAGAGAGAGAGAGAGAGAGAGAGAGAGAGAGAGAGAGAGAGAGAGAGAGAGAGAGAGAGAGAGAGAGAGAGAGAGAGAGAGAGAGAGAGAGAAGAGAAGAGGAGAGAAGAGGAGAGAAGAAGAAGAAGAAGGAGAAGAAGAAGAAGAAAAAAAAGTAAGAAAAAGAAAAAGAGAGCGAGAGAGAGAGCGCGAGACGGTGTGCCTTCATTATCTAGGTTTCCCGGGACTGCTGCTCTACCGCTCGGGCTTAACAATTACGTTCCTTTCTTTATGCCCGCGTGTGTATTCTTGCGGTCGGCCTGGTGCTCCTGTGTCCGGGGGCGGCGGGGCGCTCGTAAAGCCTCTAATGTATTCAGACATCATCGGCGGGCGTTATGAAAGTCTTGCGCCACTGCCTTCTTCATCTTAGAACGCTTGCCTTCCCTCCCTTCGTACGATAAATACTCTCCCTCTCCCTCTCTCTCTGCAAGTATCAGGCACCATCTCAGCGACACAATGGCGGCCTCAGCTGCCCGGACTTAAGTATTCTTGGCAGCCCCCTGAGAAAGGACGCCAGTGAGGGGAGGGAGGGGAGTGCAAGAGAGGGAGACCAGAGGAGAGGTGGACGCAGAAAGAGGATGAGAGAAGGGAGGAGGGTGGTAGAAAAGGATAAAGAGGAGAAAAGAGATTGAGGAAAAGGAAGCAAGGGAGGAAGCAATATAGAAGAAAGAAAGGCTGGACGAAGGTAGTGAGGGCGGTAAGAACAAGGGTAGGAGGGGTAGGAGAGGAGGTGGAAAGGAGGGAGGGGCAGGCTGAAGCGAAAGAGAGAAAAGAGGGAGAGAGAAATGAGCAAGGGAAGAGAAGAAGAGAAGGAAAACGAGAAGAACCGAAGGGCAGAATTAAGAAAAAGAGAAAGGAGAGGAGAATAGAAGTCGTCATGAGGAGGGAGAAGAAAAGGGGAGGGAGAGAATATGAGACAAAGGGAGAGAGGGAGGGAAAAATGAGGGAAAGACAGAAGGCAGGGACATAGAGAGAGCAACAGCACGGGGAGAGAGAGGAACAAACATTTTAACGCAGAATTACTCTGACAGAAACGCCACGACCTTATCCAACGGTCTGGCGTATAAATGGTGGAAGAAACACACGAGTCATCGCTCATCCCTCGACGTCCGATGAATACTACGAAGTCTATATAGATGCCTTAACGTGTAAAATAGACTGAAAACATTTGGCTGCGAGTCGAAAAAATAAAGGACATGTAGAAACCAGGATTGCATATAACGGCTTCTTGCTTTTTCAGGGTTCTATAGAGGGATTCCTTATCTTTAGTTTTTCTTTTTTTGTGTGTATGTGTGTTTCTTAAGCCTCTACAGCAAAGAATCGAAGAGCAGGGAAGGAAAAGTTGGAAAGTTTCGTTTAGTCGGCGCAACCTCTGTGGTCATATGCCGGAGAGAGACAGAAGGGGAAGGAATTACAGCAGGGAAGGAGAGGGGGAGAAAGGACAGTATAAGGTATAGGAGGTGAAGGGGAGAAAAGGTAAGGGAACGGGTAAGGATTTGGGGGTCACAGTGTTGAGTGAGGGGTGACTCATGCCTGGTGGAGGGGAGAGATGGGGAGGAGGGGAAGAGAAGGGGGACGTGGTGTGAGTGAATGATAATGGGGGTAGGAGGGGGAAGAGGAGGAGGTGGAAGGGGAGGTGATGGGCGGCGGTGTGCTGGCAATGGTGGTCATCTCGGTTGTGGTTGTTGTTGTTGTTGACGATTGTTGTTTTTTTGGTTTTGGTTTGGAGTGGAGCTGCAGGGTGGTCGACATGTAGGAGGAGCATTAGGAATAGTGAGGAGGAGGAGGAGGAGACACGAGTTGAGTTTGGTTGGAAGACATGGTAAGGGTGTATGGATACAAGATAGATAGATGGATGGACAGACGAGATGGAGCGACGAGAGACCATCAGTGGAGGAGGAGGAGGAAGAGAGAACGAGAGAAGGGTGAAAAAATACATAGCAAACAAAAAAATACATAGCAAACAAAAACCTCCCACTTAATTAACAAGGATGAGGGTTGTTAAAGCAAAGCGGTAAACATAATAAACATCAAAGGAATAAAATACAACCTAGAGGAAAATAAACAGCACAACCAAACACGGACAGAGAAAGAGAGAGACGCCGAGGCATAACATTATCCAAACAAACACGGAGAGGCGAAGGGAAGGAGGAAATTGAACGCCGTAAAAATTCGCCACAATAATAAAAACAACAAACTCATACGCAGGGAGCAACTCGGAAGGCAAAAAGACGACCTGAACGACGACTTGATTACGAAAAACAGCAAATAAAGTAAGTAAACAAGCGGAGAGAGAGAGAGAGAGAGAGAGAGAGAGAGAGAGAGAGAGAGAGAGAGAGAGAGAGAGAGAGAGAGAGAGAGAGAGAGAGAGAGAGAGAGAGAGAGAGAGAGAGAGAGAGAGAGAGAGAGAGAGAGAGAGAGAGAGAGATAGTGGTGGGAAAGTTTGGGATGAGCCTGACCGCACTATCAGGTGAGCGGACGGACAGGTACGGTAGGCAGGTAGGCAGTCCAGGAGCTCCCCCGGCGGCCGTTCACATTAAGTTTATAAAGTATTCACCCACGCGTATATACCGTCGATTGTTCTCCCGCTCGTAAATACTCATCGGTGACTCAAACCCACATGGAAAAGTCGCAGCCTCCATGAATAATAGAATAGGAGAAGTTTCCAGGGGTTCCTCACCATTCTACTCTCCATCCTTCTCTCCAAGTCTCCATCTCCTCCCACCCACCCACCCACAAGCCCATATTTAAAAGGCTCACACCCAAAAAAAGAGCGCAGATAAAATTAAAAGCAGGAACAAAAACACGTACAAGCAGACAGGCAGTCGAACAAACAAAAGCCCGCATTCATACATATATATTCACAAGATAACCTGACACGAAGACAGATTTGCAGCACACACACACACACACACACACACACACACACACACACACACACACACACACACACACACACACGTTCATCTTCCTCCCCAGCATCCCTTCAGAATCACCCTCACGTCCTTTCATACATGTTCATCCACTATTTCATCCACACTACAACTGTCTCTCTCTCTCTCTCTCTCCTGTACACTGGAGGGCCTTGATGCAAAACACCGATACGAATTAGCCTCATGCACCCTGTAGAGGAGGAGGAGGAGGAGGAGGAGGAGGAGGAGGAGGGGATAGTTGTGATATTGATCGTGGTAGAGATAAGGAGGGAAAAAAAGACGAAGAAGAAGAAGAAGAAGAAGAAGAAGAAGAAGAAGAAAAGAAGTACAAGTAATAGAAGTGAAGGTAAAAAAAAGAGAAAGAAAAGAGAAGCAAATAAGAAAATAAAAACGAAATAAAGCAAAGAAAAACATACAAAAAAAAACAATTGAGGACGAAAACAAGAGAGAAAAGAGACACTTGTTGTTAGATGCTTTACGACCCCTTGAACCCCTTAATGAGGTTCTTAAAAAGGGGAAAGGAAGGGGGAGGCGGGGGGGAAGGGGGGACTGAGGTGGAGGTAGGTATACTTGGGAGGTCAGTGGCTGGGCTCGCGGCGGCGGTGACCTTTGACCCCGTGCACACTTCCAGAGGCAAGAACGATTTCCGGTTGTGATGGGTTTATGATGGCAAGATTAGAGTGTGTGTGTGTGTGTGTGTGTGTGTGTGTGTGTGTGTGTGTGTGTGTGTGTGTGTGTGTGCAAATATTGCCGATCTGAGGTGTTGTTTACATGATATTTATCGGTTTATTGCACTTGAGAGGGTTGTGAAGGGAGGGGGGGTGGGGGAGCGTCTTGGCACGGTGGTGGAGGTGGAGAAGAAGGTGGAGGAAGAGGTGAAGGAGGAGGTGGAGGTAGTTGTGGCTGAGGCTTTATGTATATTTAGTTTTCCTACTGCAGCGCGGAAGGGATAATTTACACACACACACACACACACACACACACACACACACACACACACACACACACACACACACACACACACACACACCCCCCCACCCACACACACACACACACACACACACACACACACACACACACACACACACAGAGGCGGGAAGGTGTGAAGCTAACACGCAGTACCCACCATTAGCGATAATCTCCGCTGACCCGAAGTGACGGAGAGGGTCGGGGAGAAGGAGGTGGAAGGTGGGCAGAGAGGCGGAGACGAAGGGGGATGGGGTATGATCAGGAAGCTCAAGAATGGAAGAGGCAAGCATGGGAGAGGCACTGAAGCAAGAAAGGCTGGAGTTAAAAAGAAGGGGAGGATGAAAAGGAAGAAAGAGGCAAAGAGGAAGGGAGAAAGAAATAAGAGGTTGGAAGGAATAAGGAAAACATGAAAATTTGGGTGGAGTGAAAAAGGAGAGACTTAATAAGGAAACAGAGGAGAAAAGAGACAAAGAGGGAAGAATGGAGCAATGAAGGAAGGGAGTGAGTAAGTAATGATGGTAGGATGGAAGTGGAAAAACATGAAAATTGGGTGAGAAGTAGTTACGACAGAGGAAAAAACTGAGAATGGGAAGGAGTGAGGAAGAAGCAATAAATAAAGGAAGAAAGGAAGGGAGAAGAAAGCCGGGAGGGGAAAGAAAAGGATAGAAAGGAAGAGAAACGCACGGAAGGAAGGAAAAATAAAGGACGAAGAGCCGAGGAATGAAATAGCAAAAAAAAAAAAAAAAAAAAAAAAGCCAGGAGAGAAATAAAGGTAAGCAAGAAAAGAAGGAGAAAGCAAAAAAACAAAGTAAAAACGCAAAGAAAGGAAGAGGCAAGGAGATAAGAGAAGCGTGAAGGTAGGACGGGAGTAACTAGGTAGGAGGTGAAAATCAAGGATGGGGAGAGGGCGAATAATGCAATAGGAAAGACTTACTGAGTAGAGGAGGCGAGATGGGATGGCGGGGGTGAGGGATGTACAGGTAAACGATGGGTACACGCCTTCTGGGTCTGAAGGCACAGGACATAGGGACGGGAGGCGTATTTCCTTCTGTACGGGGTATGCGCCCACTTGAACAGGCTAGGTTGTTAGGTTAGGTTAGATTTAGTTAGAGTTAGGTTAGGTTAAATTGGAGTTATAGAGGGTGATTTTGAGTGGGTCGGGAGGTTTATTTCCCTTCTCTGTACGGGTATATGGCGCCCACTCTTGAACAGGTTAGGTTGTTAGGTTAGGTCAGGTTTGGTTAGGTTTAGTTGGAGTTAGGTTAAGTTAGGTTTGGTTAGGATTAGTTGGAGTTAGGTAAGGTTAGGTTTAGTTGGAGTTAGGTAAGGTTAGGTTTAGTTGGAGTTAGGTAAGGTTAGGTTTAGTTGGAGTTAGGTTAGGTTAGGTTTGGTGAGTTAGGTTAGGTTAGGTTAGGTTTGGTTAGGTTTAGTTGGAGTTAGGTAAGGTTAGGTTTAGTTGGAGTTAGGTTAGGATAGAATGAGTTGGAGTATTATGGAGTAATTTTGAGTGGGAATCACAATGAGAGTATTCTCCAGAACACCCCATGGTTAATTTCGAAGCTACAGCCGAGCGTCTTCACTGAGGGACCACATACTCATAGATTGGGCGGTCGGAGGAGGGAAGTGAAACATGGGAGAGGGAAGTGGAAGATGGAAGAAATGGAAGAGAAACAGTGGCAGGAAAGCTTTCAATTTAGTCTGACTGTCAAATTTAATGATTCACATTCCTATTAGGAAACCAGAGGAGCGCTTCTTCTTCAGCTAAGTGGCCTCCTTTTTAAGACGGGCGATCATTGGATAAGAAGTCACTGCATTTACCGCCGGACAGGACAACGAAAAAGGGAAACCTAGGATGACACACAGCACTTAATGGCACTTCGGTGTAGCGCTCGCCTCTGTATTTGACCACAGAAGCTCGGGTACGATGCAGCATTATCTCACCGCGCATCATAACTTTACTGGGTCGGTCTCATTTACATCTCTTATCAAATTATCCATCTTCTCCTTGATCAACTTTATTTATAACTCCTTTCTGTGTCTTCAGTGTGTTGGGGTTATAGATTTTATGACATAGTATTTGTATTCTTCCGACACTACTATCCCACCATGTTAAATAATAATAATAATAATAGTAATAATAATAACAACAATATGCTGCGGTCTTATTTACTTCTTCAGGAGAGGTAAATTGACTCACCTAATATGGCAGAGATTTGAATGGCACCAACACACAACCTCTATTTGCCGCCGTGACACATGAGAGGTGAGTTGGGGAACGACGGCATGGAACAGAGTAGCTTGGAGTGTATCATCGGAGCAGTTGGTCTGAGGAAGAGAGGGTCAGGCGGGTAGGGATGCAAGAAGTGTGGTGGCAGTGTGTTGGAGGGATGCGGAGGTGTTGTCCATCGTGTAAGTGGTGGGTTAATGGATGACAGAGCAAGTGGAGAAAAGGTGATTGTGAAGGTGGTTCGAAGACGCTTAATTGGAAAGGAGGGACAGTTTATGATAAATGGAGCAGGAAGGCGAAGGACGAACGGAAGAAAGGAAGATAGGAAAGAAGGAAGGAGAAAGGGCTCACATAAGCACAACAAAAGGCACCTCACGCAACACAAGAGACATGCAAAAACGGAAAACAGTCACGAACACTTACATGAGAAGAACAGCCATGCAACTCTGGTGCCGAAGGGAAGGAGAGTCACTACGTCCTTCCCGGCAGAGTGCAACGGCCGCTGACTGACTCACGCACGGAGCCACCTGCGTCGCCCCTCGGAGTGACGGATGGGGGCGATCGCTGATACCTCCCCGATACACGCACTGGAAGAAAAGAACATACGGGATGGTTAATGAGGAGCTGCAAAGTCATACCAGCGAACAGGAAGTCAATGTTTTACTGTGCTGGATACTTTCTCTTGATAACAATTATATACCACATGGTCCACACTGAAGCCGTTAGTATGGAATAAGTTATTTTAGTTGTTTATTTATTTATTTGTTATTCCACAAGACTAATAAGAACATGATACGAATTTTCACAGAGTTGATTTCTTTCTTATTATATCACTTAAAAAAAAAATCATAGAAGCTGACGTAATAATAAGACCCTCATTTCTTATTTTATGATCATTTATTGATTTTACTCTTGTTCTCACCCTCAACTGAAAGCCAAAGTTGTGGAGGATTATGACCCAAAGTAACCCCAAAACAAACGGAGTGGATAATAAGCATTTTTTCATCATTTATTACTTTTACTTTTGTTTTCACCCACACAACACTGCACGGAGGAGGGGAAGGCGGTCCCGAATTAACGGCAAACAAATCAACCAGTCAGCATTTTCTTTTCTCATCGCTTCCAGGCTGAATCATCGCGGAGTTGCCGGCTGTCACTGCTCTCCGTCGATAAGGCCGTCATACGATGGCACAATAATATTATCGAGTAGTTAGTTCCGGTGTTTTCTCACACACACACACACACACACCTGAGTCTTGGCGCTGCTCATTCTTCATTTTAATACTGTGGCTCAAGTGATCTGAGACACTATTTTTTTCAACATGCTTTAATTATTTCAGTAGGGGATTATCAGGACACCTCTGTAACAAACTTTCTTTCTCTTTTGAAACTTGACATGTATTTTCCTTGGGAGCGGCGTTGTTGTTTTACTTTAGTTTTGCATTGCCCTTGTTCTGACTCCTCCCGCATAAAAAAAAAGCATTCACTACTGAGGTGCTACAAGTATTCTTTACAATAAGCGAGTGAACTTTTTGGAGGCGATAAAAGCTTAATAAAATGAAAAGCGAGCAGCTCATTAGAACTGAACACCAGATTGGTTCAAATTATACGAATCATACACGGTCTGCCTCAGAGGGATTTAGGTTTGGATGCGTTCAGGAGTCTATTAAAACTGGATACGAGATCGCTTGAGTAAGATAAAAGAGCAATATAATGGCGAACTCGAAGAATTTTAGGTTTCTTAATTCCCCACAGATATCAAGACCATTTTTTGCGGTGACCTGTTTTGTTTGATAACGCGCCGAGTCTCTTTAATTAACAAAGGAGGTGAGTGATATTTGAAGAGAAAGAACTGAGCAAATGCTTCGACAAGTAAAAAACTAACTAATGATGACTTTGAGGACATGACCGTATTCTTCAGCCATTACGCCGTCACCAGCACTCTCATCACCATCACAGCACCAAACACCACCACCACACCCCATTCATCGCCTACCATCCCTATAATCACCGTCATCCCCAGTTTAGTACCGATTACCGCCACTCCTCCACCACCACCACCGTCACCATCGCCATAACCACCATCATCCACGCCTCGCTGTCACACATCCTGCCTGTCATAATTACAACCAGTATCAACATTACTACCTTGATCGCGTCCACCAGTAATATTAGCAAGACCACAAATATTAACCCTATCACCACGTCGTTCATCAGTCGCCAATATCCACACCACAGTTTCCACGACCGTCACACTCACCAAAATCACCACCATTACCGTCGCCTCGGCTATCATCACTAAAGCTACCCCTTCCCCCACGTCACTCCCATCCATGAACAGTCCACTCTTTCGCCCTCTTTACCTCGACAACACACTGCTCGTATTTCACTGCAGACGTCACCCAAATCCCCAGGTAAGCCCGTATTCCTGTAGTGGGTCTGAATTCCTAAAGCAAATTAAAGAAAGTACACAGTTACATAAAAAGTGACCCGAACGGCGGTGCTCCTCACGTAAATTTGCGAGAGATAACCAACGCGTAAATAAGAATTACGCCATTTGCCGGGGAGTCGACGGTGTCAGGCGAGTGTCATTACGCTAACTTTATTAAGGGGAACTAAAGTGCCCCGCTATTTATTCTACACAGGACCAGTCTTTACCAGATCACAATCGAAGGGGAGCTGCGGTGGCGGTTCTTTGTAGGTACGATTATGTGTTTGGGAAGTGTGTGTTGGGCCCTTTCCCCCCACTGCCCCCTCCTCCTCCCCCTCCAGGTACCCCCTCCGAAGATTGGCTACGTGATGGGCGCAACACCTGCCCTCGACAAGCACCTCTTAACAGATAGACAAGAGAGGTACCAGAGGCTGCCGAGGTGTTCCGCAACCCTGTGATTATGTCATTTGCATACCAGAAATGCAACCTCTATTCACAGCACTTCAGGCGATGCTTGCCCGGTGCTGGGAAACAGAAGGGAAAGGAAGGGAGGGAAAGGAATGGAAGGGAAGGAAAGGAAGGAAGGCAATGGTGCAGTGTATAAGCGTGCATGACCACGCCAGCCTCCTTTTATATTCTCTCTCTCTATTCCTCTGCATGGCTGCAGTTAAGCAGATAACCACCCTCAGGCGAGTGCTCCATTTCGGTAACAAGATTTTGGAGATACGCAGCAGACGCCCCACAACCTCAAGCGCCCCCCCCCCCGACCCCCACTCTCTCTCACCCCCACCCACACACCCACCCACACACACACACACACACACACTGGGGTTAATAATGTTCAGGTCACAGCCAAGAGTTCCTGGTTCGATTCTTGGTCGTAGTGGAGACAAACTGGCAGTATCCTTACACTTGTGTCACTGCCCATTCAGCAGTGAATGGATACCAGGTCCCAGTCATTGATTGTGTCCCGCCTCCGGGGGGGGGGGGGGAAGACACCGCCACACCGCGCGCGCACACACACACACACACACACACACACGTACGCACTCACGCACACTTCCATGCATGTCTATACAAATACACTTAAGCAGCAGCACGGCGATGAATCAGCTAAAGCAAACGAAGCGTACCCAAGCGGCCACATTTACAGCTTATTTAAACTACAAAGATTGGATTTTCTTACAATCTTGTGAAAGCTTTGTCGAAAATTAGTCCGGGTGTGTGGCGGCCACTCAAAGGCGGCCCGTGACCAAGGCAGTGATGAGGCACGCCAGGACGCTAACAGCAAAGGAATCGAAAAAGAAAACTAATTATAAAACGTACTCAGTATTGGCACTAGTTAGAAAAAAATATCGTTAATTAGATCCTGAAGTGATGTAACTGTAGCTCCCCCCCCCCCAAAAAAAAAAAAAAAAAGTCAACTAGAGAAATGCACTTAAAATATACTAAACAAAGTTTCGAGTCCAATTCAGTTCCAGAAGGCGGTACACAAGGCGAGTCAATGGGACACAGGGAGACGAGAGGAGGAAACGAGGGGAGGAGGAGATAAACACGCACAACCGAGATTTTTAATTATCGTATACTACGACCCTCGACGAGCACAGTGCACACACCACTATATACTCAGAGAAAACGACTTCGGGGTTTATGAATCTTTTATAATCTTACATACAGAGAAAAACGTATACTTATCTTTCAAGCAGTTTTCAATATTAGCTCAAGGGAACATTTTGGAATCATAGAATTTGCTGTGGGCGGCGGGCGACATCAAAGACAGCAAGAGAGAACGCATTTGGCTGAACCAAAACGGAGCGGCGCTGTCTGATTTGTGAGCCTCGGAGTTGCCACTGTCCATGCGGGGAATCGTGGGGCGAGCGGAACATATTCATGCGGTTACATCATTTGGAGTGTGTGCGTGCGTGCGTCCACACGTATTTCTCCTTAACTGGGGATGATACGACTCTGCCAGGCATATCATTCGAAAACTTTTGAGCGAGCAATATCGCGAAAAAATGTGTTAAAGTAAAAATGATAATGAAGCCTGGGCGTACGGGGATGCAGGGGAAGTGATGGACGGATGGGATGCAAGGGCGGGGGCTGCATCATCAGTCTTGCGCCCCACCACTACTGTGCCTGCCTGCCTGTCTTTACGAGGTCTGGCGATCCTGCTCTTGTATTAAATAAACAACATTCCCTTTCCTTCTTTTTATCCCGCACATGTTCGGAGCAGACACTTAATTATCAAAAGAACGAAAAATTAAATTGTTTTCCGTAAACTTGAGCTGATACGCACAGTTGCCCACCAAAATGTCGGTCCACTGCCGACTAATAGAATAAAAATTGAGCGAAAACGAGAGGGGTGAACGGTGCTAACCAGGAACGGTGCATATTTTCGACCCTTCTCACGTACTTTCGCCTAACTCTACGTCGTTTATAGTGATTATTATGCTCTATTTAGGAAGTGATGACAGCACGCCCAGTACCATTACGCTGATTTCATGGAGACTGACCTACAACTTATTCTGCGGCGCGTGATAACTCTCGCTAATGATGGGAATTTGAAGTTATTGTTTTCTGGCGGGTCCTGATCATTACTCCCTTGTCTAGTTAGCGGAGCGGTCTTCCTTCACAGTACGGTTATCTGTCCTTTTATCTAAACCACTGAGGTGAGCACACGGCTTTGATAAGATTAAATTAAAAAGCTCGGTGCTCCTGGCCAAGCTGTGTTATAAGAGTAGCTCATGAGGGAAAGATTGACGAGTTTTTAATGCGACTAAACAAGTTACATTATAAACAGAATTATAGAGGAAGACTCGATTTAGTGTCGATGTGATATTTGTTATTCGAAAATATAATAGTACGTAAAGAAGAAAATTAATGTGGAGGGTATTGAATTATTTCGTTGAGGCCGACGTGGAGAGCGCAGGGATGATGTTAAAGAATGCTGTTACTACGATAATAATAATAATAATAATAATAATAATAATAATAATAATAATAATAATAATAATAATGATAATGAATAAAAACTACATCAAAATAAATCAAAGTAATCAACAAGACAAGTGAAATGATGCTTGGAGAGGATGAAGACAGAGATAATCAGTCATCTCTCTCTCTCTCTCTCTTCCCACCCCTACACCCAACCCCCATCTCATCCACACCTCCCCCTCACCCCCCAGCAGCTTCCCCCCAGCCCCGGCAGACAGGAGGAGGCAGGCATGCAGGAGCCTCGGCCGGTCTTTATGAATGGCACACACGGCGTCGACAGCCTTAACATGACCGTCACAGAGAAGACCCGAGAACTGACCCTAACGTCCCCCAGCGGAGTGTGTGTGCCAATGTCTCGTCACACCTGCAAGCCCTCGCAAAGTGTACCTATAGGAGCAGACTTCGATTCCTACGGCCAGCACTTGGGTACAAATGACGAAGCACCAGCGTGGCCAACTCTCATCCGGCGCCCACCACACGCCGGGGTCTTTAGCGCCGCATACTGAGCAGCAGCCTTCCCCCGCCGTGTCTCCGCTGCCACGACACTCTGAATTTGGGACGACTTGGCCATACGGAACGGGAGGGCGTCCACTAGGCGAGGGCGGTAAAGGAGGAGGTGGAGAGGTGGACGTGAGACGAGATGGAGTGCGGTTGACCTAGGGCGTGAAGGTGGAGGACTGCGTTTATTAAGGGCGGTGAGTGTGGTTGGTGATCAGGATGGTGGGGGTAACTAGTGGCTGGTTAATGATGGGCGTTGGTGAATTAGGGCAGGTCGGTGGTGTATGAGGTGAGGTGAAGCAAGATTGGGCGGTGGTCAGATTATGGGGGCGGGATGGTGTTTTGATGCGGCGAATTAAGAGAAGGTTGGTACTGGGCAGGGGTGAACTTGGAGGGATAACATAGGGCGGGATGGACACGTGGATGGTGGGAGGTGGAAGCGAAACGAAGAGGATGTGGACTGAGACAACGAGGTGATGGACAGGGTGGGCAAAAGGGCGGTAGTGGGTGGGGTAGAATCAAAAATATATAGAGAGCAGAATGACATAGTGGATGAGAGGCAGTTGGTGGTGGTGGCCGTGATGAAGCAGAAGCGCAGTATTGGTGTCTGGGATGTAGTGTTGCAAGGGATGAAGAAGTCGTCGTATACAGTGGAAACCGAACATTGAGGCTGGGAGGGGAGAGGTGAGCGATCTGACGGCAGGTGCAGGGTGGGGCTGTAGAGAGGAGAGGGGCATGGAGGTGTGGTGGAGGGGAAGGAAAGGGCGTCGGTCGGCGTGTAAGAGGTAAGAGCAGAGTTGTGTTCAGGCGCCGTGGCCACTGGAAAGCGACGCCCTGCGGCTTCAACCAGACCTGACAGAGGGGGCAGAGGGCTCTTGCTGTCATGGCTGTACACATTAACATAACGCACACACACACACACACACACACACACACACACACACTCGCACCTATCCGTAAAATCAAACACCAAATTCCACTCTGCTGTACAAATGAGTATAATCCCGAGTCAACGTGTGCACACCATCTAGTACATTCATATTTTGCTATTGTTGAGGCGATGGAACTAGTGCTGCTGGTGCTGTTTTCTTTTTTATATTAGTAGTAGTAAAAGTAGTAGTAGTAGTAGTAGTAGTAGTAGTAGTAGTAGTAGAAACAGAAGTAGTTGTACCAGCACCAGAAGAAACAAAATAGCAATACTGATGACCAAAAAGAGAAATCAAAACGTATGGTCAAAGTGAACGAAGAATAGAATAAGACACCATGACCAAGTAACAGATAAAAGGAACCAAACTACACTTAGTGGATAATTAAGGGAACAGCGTGAAGGACACAAGATAGGATGAAAATACCAGAAGAGTAAAATCCTACGAAATCCTTCTCAGTGGCAAAAGCAAAAACATGTTCTTAACCGAAACCTGACTAGGCCTACAGTGTAAACCTTTTGCTAACATCTTCATACAAGCTTCTTTTGGCTCCACTACTGCTTTCCTTCGGCTAACATAAACTAGTCCCCCACCTGTCACACCTGCCCTCGCTTCCACCACGTCTGCAACTACATGACCCTGCACTCGGCCCTGGCACTCCACTCCACTCCTCTACAACAATCCAAAACTACCCCGCTACCACATTCCACGACAAATACACTTTACAGCTGACACGCCTCGAACACACTCCACTCCTGCACTACACCTCCCCACACTTCCCTTATTAGCACATCCCACGACGGCTACACTTCAGTTTACAGGAGGCGCGTCCCAAACACCTTGCACTACACCGGAGACACTTCATTCCTGCACTGCACTTACACACATCTTACCCCAATGCTACTACCACTGTTACCACATACCACGACAGCGCTACACTTCACTTTACAGCCACAACGTCCTGACTACCTACATAATCCTCCAGCACTCTCTCACAAGGTCATCACACCTGCAGTAATTCCACCGTCTCCCATCCCTCCCTCCCTTCCAACACCTACCCAGCTACAAGGGCTCAAGCGGCACATAAATTACCACTTGTTCTTTGGGTGATAAAACACGTAACTACCACTGCGACAACACTAACAGCCATGCAAATCAGGCATGAGTTACGTGCGAATCCGTAAGTTTCAAATTTACATTATAGTTAATCTTAGTTGTCTAAATTATGTAGTTTCAAATATAAAAGTAATTGTAAAATGTTTGTTTTTTTATATTTATGAAATTATGCTTTACAGAAAAGTGGTTTGAAGAAAATAGCACAGACAATAAACATTTAGAGACTTGAAAAGAAAGGAATATATAGTAAGTCCTAAGTAAAAGAATGCGATGCAAACTTGAATGAGCATTCTTCTCCTGAGCGTCGGCCTCTGAGGAAGCAACAGCCGCTCACGAGACACATTCATGAATTCCTGAACATAATGGAAGCGCAACGAGGCTGTCAAGCCGTCAGGAGCAGCCAGCCCCGGCAGCGTCGGGCGTCAGACGAGGCATTAGCTAAGTATGTCGTTAGCGAGGTTAACGGAGCTTTAGCGGGGAGCCACCACAACGGGTGTCGGTCTCTCGCCCTCAACCTCAATACGAACTGATTTAATGGCAGTGATTATACCTTCAGCGGCCCGGCGATGGAGGCAAAGCAGACTCGAGCACTTTGACGGCTTGTTTATGACGTGCGAGGACGGTGTGCTGTGTGTCTGCGGTGCGGCGACGGTGGGGTGGTGCCAGATGATGGTACTGCGGTTATGCGGCGGTGTGTGGAGCAACAACTTACTGAGGCTGGAAAAATCGCGTCCAGCGTTTTATGACATAATTGCAATGGCTGCTCTGGGGTGTAATGTATTAAGGTTTCTTGTGGAGCTGAGTGCATTAATGGTGGCGTTAACACTTACAGAGCTTCGGTAAATGGTTAATGGTGTAGCTGGGCTCAGTGGCTCTTGGTGGGATTGTGGTAGCCTGGAGTTGTTCTTGTGCTGGCTTGCAGGCGGTGCACACTCGTCTGGTGTTTGCCTTTTGCTGGTCATTACTGCCATTGAACGCTGGTTACCTGGGTTCAGAGGCGCTTGGTCTGTCGCTTTTTTATGGTTCATTGATTTTGATGGCTTGATATAATATGTTTTCCTTCGGGCCGGACAAGCTGAGTTCTCCGCCTTTGTCTTCTCCTCCCAGCCGAGGGCCGCCGCCGTCACCGCTGCCGCCTCAAAGTCTCCTCAATCACTCTTTCCTCGTTAGCACCTGAAACACTCCTCCAGCTCTCCTCCTCGCTCATCCATCATCCTTCTCCTCTGCTTCAGTTCGACCCCCCTCCTCTTCCCTCCTCCTCTCTCTTCCTTCGTAAATCATGTGAGAGGCCTGACCCGGCTATCGTCCATCATTGACTTCAACGGGAACAGCTCTTTTCTACTTTCAAATCCCAAGCCAAAAGTACATTCTCGAACGTGTACTCCTCAGCACCACCCAACCGCCCGTCTTTCCGCCTGCGTTGTCCTTAAATTCCCTTCTATCCCTGTACATTGTTATCCTGTTCGAACGAGCGATAAGAGCTTCTTAGACTAATCTCGGATCTTTTGGGGCCATTTACAAGTGTGGCGGATTTATTGCCTTACATATTAATGCATTTTACGATCTAAATCTTGAACTCATTGTTGCCAATCATCATCGCAGCTCAAAGCGAGGCGCCGCATTATCACGGATTGAGTGGTCTCGAGGCGCTCATCCTGCACCGCACGAGATCAGGGGCGAGATGATCCTGTGTGGGTGATCAGCGCAAGTGGCATCGGAGGCGGCCAGGCGTGTGGATCACCCGCCTGCCTAATCATCGCTTATCACTGTCATTTTGCACCAATCTTCACCAGGGTCCCCAGCATCCTCTGTCTTCCCGTGAGGACCTCATCATCAGCAGCAGGTAGGAGGCACGCCATCTTATCGCGCCAGATATCAGGGAACAGCGGTAAAAAGCTTATTCTACTTTCTAACTTGCCCACCGGCCTCGTCCGGTGCAGGGCAAGGGAAATATACCTCTGCGAAGATTTGGTTCGAATAATACATGAGTGCGTCCGATGCAATGGCCGTGAGCAGTGGAGACAAAGGGATGCGATCTTCATCTAGAGCCGAGAATGATTGTGTTTTTATGCTTACTTCAGAATGACACGGCATTATCTGGTAGTCCAAGGGTGGAAACGTTTTTCCTACATAAACCTTCTCATGCGCATCATGTTGCCAAGCATCGTGGCACAATGAGACAGTCAGGACAACTTTCAGAGCGGGGTTAAAAAAATACGAACATTCAACAATTTTGAAGTGACGGATATGGGACCACATACCAGGGACGAGGGGAGGGGCTGTGGATGCACGAGAATGAAGAAGAAAAAAGAAAAACGATAAAGAAGAGGAAGAGGAGAGGCGGAGAAGAAGGAGGAGGAGGAGGAGGAAACATGGAAAATGCCGAAATACAGGCAACATAAAACTTATTTGGTAATTAATGAGGTTGCCCGCTCTGGTGATTTAATCTGTCCCAGTCACTTCAGTGCCAGCAGAGCAGATGGCAGCACTTCAATAAGAACCTTCTCAGTTTACTTCCTCGAGCAAAAACGAAATAGGCCAACGGTCGATGCTACTTTTGAATATTAATAATGGTTTTCGCACCTACTACTTTTGGCAGCAGAAAGATTATCCATTTAAAAATAAACCTTCCCAATGTTTATGCTTATTATCGCTCGCTTGATTACGAAAACCACGCTTTCTAGTTCTTAGGGATGGTTTGTAGCTCCAACGAACCATGCAGTGATAGAACGTTAATGAAATTATTCCAGATACTTGAAGACCAGAATTATATTTCCTTATGCGTCTTTTTAGCGTATAAGGTTATGTGTCATTTTTTCGTTCGTTATAACTGAGCCTTTAGACGGCATGTTTTTGTCGCGCAACTCTCCTAGTAATTAAATGTCCTCCTGTAATTAGGGACCAAAATTGCCCCTGCAGTTTAAGGTGAAAAATCAGTACAAATTTGCATGTTAAGTTATACTGCTGCAAATCACTTTTGCATGTCACATGTAAACCAAACTACAAGAATCTTGAAGAGTATAATAATCAGTCACCTAATATGTATTACTGGCGATAATGAAAATCCCATTGTCCACTTTGAATTTATGAATGATTAATTGATAGCAGTAAAATATAGTTGGTCTTGAAACAAAATTATAGACACCTGTAATAGTTTGTAGATGTCATTACAACTTAAACTAAATTTGTTCCCAGGCTACATTTCTGATCGTGCAATAGGAATGGAGGCATACATTCCTCGTTCTTTCTCTACTCCTCACGCTAAAAAGCCTTGGTTTAATCACGCTTGTTCTCGTGCTGTCAATGATAGAGAGGCAGCTCACAAAATGTACCAGAGCCTTCAAACTAATGCTAATTATGAACTTTACATTTCTGCCCGAAATCGTGCCAAATCTATTCTCCGACTAAACAAAAATTCTTTCATTAATAGAAAATGCCAAAACCTTGCTTTCTCTAACTCCTCCCGTGACTTCTGGCATCTAGCCAAAAACATCTCCTCCAACTTCACTTCTTCACTTTCCCTCCACTCCTCAGTCCTGACGGCAACACTGCCCTCTCATCTATCTCTAAGGCTGAACTCTTCTCTCAAACTTTTTCTAAAAACTCCACTCTGGACGATTCTGGGCATATTCCTCCTACTCATCCCCCCTCTGACTCCTATATGCTTGTTTTAAAGATTCTTCAAAATGATGTTTTCTATGCCCTCTCTGGCCTTAACCCTCAGAAGGTTTATGGGCCTGATGGAGTACCTCCTATTGTCCTTAAAAACTGTGCATCCGTGCTGACACCCTGCCTGGTCAAATACTTTCGCCTCTGCTTGTCAACATCAACCTTTCCTTCTTGCTGGAAGTGTGCCTTCATACAGCCTGTGCCTAAGAAGGGTGACTGATCCAATGCCTCAAACTACCGTCCTATATCTTTATTTTCCTGTCTTTCTAAAGCTTTTGAATCTATCCTTAACCGGAATATTCATAAGCATCTATCCACTTCTGACCTTTCTGATCGCCAGTATGGGTTCCGCAAGGGGAATTCTACTGGTGATCTCCTAGCCTTCTTAACTGACTCTTGGTCATCCTCTCTTAGCCGTTTCGGTGAAACCTTTGCTATTGCGATGGACATATCAAAAGCTTTTGATAGGGTCTGGCACAAATCTTTGCTTTCCAAACTACCCTCCTACGGTTTCTATCCTTCTCTCTGTATCTTTATCTCCAGTTTCCTTTCTGACCGTTCTATTTCTGCTATGGTAGACGGTCACTGTTCTTCCCTTAAATCTATTAACAATTTATTAACTGTCCTATCCATTCCTACGCCGATGATTCCACTCTGTATTACTCAACTTCTTTTAATAGAAGACCCACCCTACAGGAACTTAACGACTCAAGGCTGGAGGCTACAGAACGCTTAGCCTCAGACCTTACTATTATTTCCGATTGGGGCAAGAAGAACCTGGTGTCCTTCAACGCCTCAAAAACACAGTTTCTCCACCTATCCACTCGACACAATCTTCCAAACAACTATCTCCTATTCTTTGACAACACCCAGCTATCACCTTCCTCAACACTAAACATTCTCGGTCTATCCTTAATTCAAAATCTCAACTGGAAACTTCATATCTCATCTCTTACTAAATCAGTTTCCTCGAGGCTGGGCGTTCTGTACCGTCTCCGCCAGTTCTTCTCCCCTGCACAGTTGCTGTCCATATACAGGGGCCTTGTCCGCCCTCGTATGGAGTATGCATCTCATGTGTGGGGGGGCTTCACTCACACAGCTCTTATGGACAGAGTGGAGGCTAAGGCTCCTCGTCTCATCAGCTCTCCTCCTCATACTGATAGTCTTCTACCTCTTAAATTCCGCCGCAATGTTGCCTCTCTTTCTATTTTCTATCGATATTTCCACGCTGACTGCTCTTCTGAACTTGCTAACTGCATGCCTCCCCCCCTCCCGCGGTCTCGCTGAACTCGACTTTCTACTCATGCTCATCCCTATACTGTCCAAACCCCTTATGCAAGAGTTAACCAGCATCTTCACTCTTTCATCCCTCACGCTGGTAAACTCTGGAACACTCTTCCTTCATCTGTATTTCCTCCTGCCTACGACTTGAACTCTTTCAAGTGGAGGGTATCAGGACATCTCTCCTCCCGTATTTGACCTTGCTTTTGGACACTTCTTTTGTTTCTTTTTTTAGGAGCAGCGAGTAGCGGGCTTTTTTATTATTGTTTTCTTTTTTTTGTGTGCCCTTGAGCTGCCTCCTTCGTTGTAAAAAAAAAAAAAGTGGGGGGGATTCTGGAGCTGCCCTGTGTAGGCCACCCATGGACATAAGAACATAAGAACATAAGAACGTTTGAATCTGCAAGAGGCCGGTAGGCCTATACAAGGCAGTTCCTTTGATTCTAAGCTCCCGTGTATCTAACCCCACCTAGTATCGCTGTCCATGAACTTATCACCTTGTCACTCACCACACAACTGCTAAGCCTATTCCACTCATCCACCACCCTGTTTGTAAACCAATTTTTGCCTATGTCCCTGTTAAATCTGAATTTATCCAGTTTAAACCCACTACTTCGTGTCCTACCTGGCTCTCTTACCAACAAAACCTTATGAATATTTCCCTTATTAAAGCCCTTCATCAATTTATAAACTTCGATCATGTCTCCACGCACCCTTCGCCTTTTTAGAGAATGCAAGTTTAACTGTTTGAGTCTTTCCTCGTATGGCAAGTTTCTCAACCCCTGAATCATCTTAATCATCCTCCTCTGCACCGATTTTAGCATTTTGATATCCATTCTATAGTAAGGTGACCATAACTGAACCGCATAGTCAAGATGAGGTCAACTAATGCTAAATATAGTTTGAGGGAAACTTCCGCGCTTCTGTTGCTTACGCTCCTTGAAATAAATCCACAATGACGTTTTATGTGCGCCTGGGTGCCATTATATTTTGCAGACATGTTGCTCGCGTTATCATGCCGCGACACTCACAGATGGGAATATTGGGTTTCTGCAAAAAAATCACTACTACTTCTTCAATTTCCTTTCTTGTATAATTCAGTAAGGGTACAAACGTCAAAAAACGCTCTGCTGGCCCCTCTGGCAACATGTACCGAATGGTTAGGCGTTGCTGGTCCATGTGAGACACGTCTGGAGGGGAAGCCACAGATATGGAGCAATATTTGGCATTTTTTAACTTCTGCTTTTTTTTAAAAAAAATTTACAACAAAGGAGGCAGCTCAAGGGCACACAAAAATAGAAAACAATAATAAAAAAAAAGCCCGCTACTCGCTGCTCCTAAAAAAGAAACAAAAGAGGTGGCCGAAAGGAAGATCATATACGGGAGGAAAGGTGTCCTGATACCCTCCTCTTGAAAGAGTTCAAGTCGTAGGCAGGAGGAAATACAGATGAAGGAAGATTGTTCCAGAGTTTACCAGCGTGAGGGATGAAAGAGTGACGATGCTGGTTAACTCTTGCATAAGGGGTTTGGACGGTATAGGGATGAGCATGAGTAGAAAGTCGAGTGCAGCGGGTCAAGGGAGGGGGAGGCATGCAGTTAGCAAGTTCAGAAGAGCAGTCAGTGGAAATATCGATAGAAGCTAGAAAGAGAGGCAACATTGCGTCGGAATTTAAGAGGTATACGATTATCAGTATGAGGAGGAGAGCTGATGAGACGAAGAGCCTTAGCCTCCACTCTGTCCAGAAGAGCTGTGTGAGGAGCCCCACACATGAGATGCATGGTAGACACAACATTTTCCCTCAACGCATCGATCAGCTCGTTACATAGTGTTGAGGAGAGCTAGTTTACATTACCACTTCCCAGGTTGGCATGTTTCTGTAAATGTGCCGCGAGAAAAAGAGTCGTACTTGCTAATAAGCTCAAATGTTTTACGAGACTAAAGTCTAAAGACTAAATTAAACAGAAAAGTGCTTATATTAATGTAATGGAGCTGGCACGGGGCCCTTGAATGCGCGGGGTCCTAGCTGGGCCGCGGCCCTATGGGCCCTGCCCTAAATCCGGCCCTGCTTGTCAAGTGTGGGTGTAGGTGTGATGGGTGTACGGCGCGTGTTCTTAGACGCTTTCGGCTCACAACAGCTATTTCCGAAGGCCACGAGAGAGTCGGGTTCTTTTCCTCTTCATCATTGCAATTAATCTTAGCCTAAACAAACTCCAAAGACTGGGGAAACAAATGACGGGGGACACATGTTATTCCCTTCCCTTCCACTTTCTTTCTCGTCCTTTCCCTTTCCTTTCCTTTCCTTTCCTTCCCTTCCCTTCCCTTCCGTTCCACTTTTTTTTATCGTCCTTTCCTTTCTCTCTCTTCCCTTCCCTTCCTTTCCCTTCCCTGCTTACAAATTATTAAATTCATTTCTGCTTATTATAAAACCATTTTTTTTGTAAGCATAATAAAGTGTTTAAAGTGTTTCCACTTTTTTCTCTTTTCTTCCCTTTCTCTTCCACTTTTTTCCCGCCCTTTCCCTCTCTCTTCTCTTCAGTTATCTTCCCTTCCCTTCCCTTCCTTCCTTCCTTTCTTTTCCCTTCTTTTACTTATAATTTCTATTTCTTTTCCTTTTCTTCCCTTCCCTTCCTTCTCTTCCTTCCTTCCTTTCTTTTCCCTTCTTTTACCTATAATTTCTCTTCCTTTTCTTCCCTTCCCTTCCGTTCCTTTCCCTTCCACTTTTTCCTTCTTCCCTTCCTTCCTCCCTTCCCTCGCCTGAACCCGCCTCCATCCTTACTAATCCTTCCGCCCCATCCACCCAAGGCCTTCTAAAAGGAGAAGGCCTGTGCGTAAAGGTCGTGACGTCAGCAAGGAGGGCAGGCTCCCTACACGCTCTCCGCGCTGCGTACAACTCCCCCCCCCCCCCCTCACTCACTCACTCACTCACTCACTCACTCACTCTCTCTCTCTCTCTCATTCACACCCGACCTCTGCTGAGAGAAGGTCAGACTCACCTCTGCTGCGCCCCACAACATCGCTTTGCCCTGTGTTTCGTCGTGCTCTTGGGCGTTTGTGTGTTCTCGCTAGGACCTTGTGTGTTGCCTGCGATTTCGACACGTGTTTGGTGTGTGTTTGTGGTTTCTGCCTGTGGTTGCTTCTGTGATTTGTGTTTCCGGTGATTTTGGTGTGATCTGGCTGTCTCCGGGTGTTCTATGGGTTTCAGAGTGATTCAAGTGTGTTGTGTTTCCGGTGTTTTTGCGTGATCTGGCTGTTTCGGGTGTTCTATGTGGTTTCAGAGTGATTCAAGTGTGTTGTGCTCTGGTGTTTTTGCGTGTGATCTGGCTGTTTCTGGGTGTTCTGTGGGTTTCAGAGTGATTCAAGTGTGTTGTGTTTCCGGTGTTTTTGCGTGTGATCTGACTGTTTCCGGGTGTTCTGTGGGTTTCAGAGTGATTCAAGTGTGTTGTGTTTGGTGTTTTTGTGTGATCTGGCTGTTTCTGGGTGTTCTATGGGTTTCAGAGTGATTCAAGTGTGTTGTGTTTCCGGTGTTTTTGCGTGATTTGGCTGCTTCTAAGTGTACTGTGGGTTTCAGAGCGTTTTGAGTGTGCTGTTTGTTTCCGGTGTTTCTGTGTGATTTGGTTGTTTTCGAGTGTTCTGCGTTTGAGTGTGTTGTGTTTCCAGTGCTTTTACGTGTGATTTGATGTTTATAGTGCTCTATGTGGGTTTCAGAGTGTTTTGAGGTGCTGTTGTACTTCCGGTGTTTTTATGAGTGACTTGAGGGTGTTTAGTCGTGCTTGTGCTTGGGTTTCTGAGTGTTTGTGTGTCCTGAGGTGACTTTGTGTTCCTGAGTGTCTCACGTGATTTGGGTGTGTCGACAACCCACCCTTTGAATTCCTGAGGATTCAATCTGCTCCTCCTCATTACACCTCTTTAAATCCCTAGAGGATTAACACTTCCACACCCCTTCCCTCACCTCACCTAAGCCCCCCACCTCGCTCACCTCACATCCCTTTGCTCCTCCTCATCCCCTAGAGGATTAGCCTTCCTACTCCTCCCTCACCTCCACATATTTCTAAGCCCTCCCCTCACTCACCTTACCTCACATCCTATTTACCCATCCCTTCACCCACCTTACCTCGCCTCCTTTCTTAACCTTTCTTGTTCTCACACACCTCACTCACCTCACATCACTTACTACTCCTCCTCTCTCCCACTTACCTCCTTTCCCAAACTCCTCTCACCATCTCACCTATTTCAACCCTCCTGATCTCACACACCCCACTCACCGCCTCCCTTTCCCTCTTTACTCACCTCACATCCCTTCCTACCCCTCCTCTCCCACCTCACCTATTTCCTAACCCTCCTTGATCTCACACACCCCACTCACCGCCTCTCTTCCCCCTCTTTACTCACCTCACATCTCTTCCTACTCCTCCTCTCTCCCACCTCACCTATTTCCTAACCCTCCTTGATCTCACACACCTCACTCACCGCCTCCCTTTCCCCTTCTTTACTCACCTCACATCCCTTCCTACTCCTCCTCTCTCCCACCTCACCTATGTCCTAACCCTCCTAGATCTCACACACCTCTTTCCCCTCTTTACTCACCTCACATCCTTCCTACTCCTCCTCTCTCTCTCTACTTTTCCTCCATTACTAAACTACCTCACACACCTCACCCCCTTTCCTAATCCCCTTCACTCTGTGTTTTATCTCTTTCATTTCAGCTAAGATGGCGCCTAAGAAGTGCAGTACTTGTAACGGTAGCTTCAGCTCACTTTTTTAGGGCGTTCTGCTGTCTGTCGACTGTGTCTGTCCAGGCAGCATCTCGAGACAAGACTGAAGGAGCAGTAAGAGAAGATTGAAGAAGGCCAGAATAAAATAATAGAGCTTTCTCTCACCAGGCAGCATCTCGAGACAAGACTGCAGGAGCAGGAAGAGAAGATGGAAGAAGGCCAGAATAAAATAATAGAGCTTTCTCTCACCAGGCAGCATCTCGAGACCAGACTGCAGGAGCAAGAAGAGAAGATGGAAGCAGGTCAGAATAAAATAATAGAGCTTTCTCGCACTGTTGCCTCCTTGCTGGAATTCATCCAGGCTAACGTTGCTGTGGTGCAAACCCTTCTCCAACCGCCCCTTGCCCTCAGCGGTACTGTCGACACCAGCGGACAACACCACGCAACGGGAGGATGCTAGTGGCACCGCCCATGATGGCTTCACCGTCGTGAATGGAGGAGCCAAGCCAGCCAGACAAGCGATTTATCCTGTTCATTGCTTCAACAGGTTTGCCATTCTGGAGGAGGAGGACGAGCAGGAGAGCACCTTCCTGGTGGTGACTCCATGATTCGCCAGCAGGTCGTTGAGTTCTGCGGCAGAGTTCCTCGTCGAAGACGGAACTATTGCTATCCTGGTGCTGGGATCGACGACATAACTGCTGCTCTTGAGGAGATCTCCCCAGGCTACTAATGATTCACTGTTTGTTATTCACACAGGTACGAACGACGTCACCACGACCTGGTCTGAGGAACTCCTGGAGAAGTACCGTAGGCTCATCCAGCAGTATAAGACTAAACCCTAACATTTTGATTTCAGGAGTTCTACCACGGACTTGGGAGAGCGACTTTTTCAGTAAGGCCTTCAGCCTAAACAACCGCTTACAGACTCTTTGTAGGGAGCTTGACGGAGTTCCTAAACGCATGGGACAATTTCTATGGACAAATGAGCTCTTCCACAGGGACGGATTGCACCTTTCTCCCATCGGGGCAGCCAGACTGGAAGGCTCTCAACGAAGCAGTGCGTGTCATCCGAACAAAAACGAGTCACGGCCACGTCCCTCCACCCCACCCGTGTAAATAGACGCTGCATCGCGACAAACCTGTAACCGTGATTCCGCAAGTACCACCACCTCTATTACTAAGCCTCTAAATAACTTAAAATCCTTAGTTTCAATGCGCGTAGCCTAAGAAACAAATTTGATGAACTGAGATGTCTTGCTTTAACAGAAAATTTTGACATAAGCTATAACCGAAACATTTATCGACACCACAAATATTGATTTAAGTTCCGAATACAACATAGATGGCTACAGACTCTTCAACAAAGATCGAGTAAACCGTAGAGGCGGTGGCGTCGTTTTTATTTCAAAAGCTATTTGCAACCCACTGACAAAACACTGGGAAACAGTAACGTTGAACATTTGTGCGTGCGAGTAAACATTGCAAAAGTCAACTTAAATATATCTGTCACCTACAGACCTCCTGGGCAATCACTCGATGACGACCTGAAATGTACAGCGTCTTAAGGCAGTCACTTAATAACAGCGACTCACTGATATTAGAGACTTTAACCTTCCCATATCGACTGGGCGACACTGTCAGGTACAGAAGGCGAGTCACATAGAATGATCGAATTTCTAGAAGAAAATTATCTAAGCCAAATGGTTTCTGAGCCAACTCGACAAAATAATATACTCTGACCTTGTTATAACGACCCAAGATAACCAGTAGTGTCACGGTAGGAGAACACCCGAATTTCTTGCGATCATAAATTAGTGCGCGTCGACATTAAAGCTCAATCATCAGTGACTGAAAATAAAGTAAAGGTGCCCAATTTCAAAGAGCTAACTTCGTAGAAATCCGACAAAAACTAACAGAAATACAACTATCAGATGACGGCAACGTAGAGGAAGCCTGGCTGTTTTAAAATCACTTACTCACTAGCAGAACACATTCGTCCCTTGTGCGAGAAGCGAATTAACACTAATAAAGCCCACCGTGGTTTAATAGCGAAATTAAACAATCAGTCAATGAGAGAAAATTATTTTACAGGTTAAAGAAAGAACAAAGCACGCCCGAAAACATTAGACTTTATAATGATGCCAGGCGACGAGTAAAAGACTAGTAGGTCAGGCAAAGCGCAGATATGAAGAAAATATTGCAGCCAACTGTAAAAATAATCCGAAATCTTTCTTCAGTTACATAAACAATAGAAAGGCGATCAAAAGTGGTATTGGACCTTAACAAACAGCGACGGTGCACTAGTGACTGACAGCCAACACATTGCAAACCTCTTAAACAATTACTTTTCCTCGGTGTTTAATACTAACAGTCTTCCTCTCGCTACCACCAACACCAGTACTATTGTAAATCTCGAGCATGCATTGCCTAATTTTGAAATAACAACCGATGAAGTCCTTAAAGCTTCCATTCACTTAAAACAAATAAAAGTCCTGGACCTGACAAAGTATATCCAACTCTGCTGAAAGAAACAAAGAGCGAAATACTCTCCTCCCTCACAACCGTATTCAATATGTCCTTGCGACAAGGCATCGTCCTTCAGATTGGAAAAAGGCTAACGTGACACTGATTTTCAAGAAAGGAGACAAAAAGTACCAGGTAATTACAGGCCCATTAGTCTAACTTCGGTTGTAGGTAAGCTACTTGAGGGCATAATTAGAGACAAAATTGAATTACCTTGAAACCCACTCATTGATTGGGGACTCACAACATGGCTTCCGAAACAAAAGATCCTGCCTATCAAACCTATTAACCTTTTATAACGACCTCTTCACTGTTTATGACGTAACCAAATCACTGGACGTAGTCTATCTTGATTTCAGAAAGCGTTTGATAAAGTCCCGCATCATAAATTACTTTACAAATTAAAGCAAATAGGTATTGACGGTCAAGTAAACCAATGGATCGCGAATTGGTTGAGCAACAGACAACAAAGAGTGGTGATTGACGGATTTAACTCGGGCGCCTGTCACTAGTGGCGTCCCTCAGGGCTCGGTTCTTGGCCCAGTGCTCTTCATTATTTACATCAACGACGTGGATGTCGGACTCAAGAACCGGCTTAGGAATTTTGCGGACGACCGGAAGATTGGCAACTCGGTTCTCACTCGACGAAGACAGGCAAGCCTCCAAGAGGATTTGCACAAAATTTCAGCTTGGCTTGATAGATGGGAGATGCCCTTAACGTAGACAAGTGCCAGGTCCTTCACGTTGGAACGAGGAATAAGAAGTTCGAATACGAAATGCGCGGCGTTAAACTCAAAAGCGTTCAATGCGTCAAAGACTTGGGGGTCAAAATCGCGTCAAACCTCAAATTCTCACAGCAATGCATCGATGCAGCAAATAAAGCGAACAGAATGTTGGGCTTCATTAAAAGAAACTTTGTTTTCAAGAATAAAGATGTAATACTCCCGCTCTACAACAGTTTAGTCAGACCCCACTTGGAATATGCGGTACAGTTTTGGTCTCCCCACCATGCAAAGGATATTGCTAAATTAGAAGGTGTTCAGCGTCGGGCAACGAAAATGATCCCTTCCTTGCGCAACAAATCCTACGAAGAAAGGCTTACCCTTAACATGTTCTCTCTTGAGAAACGTCGCCTCCGAGGAAAACTGATCGAATGTTTTAAAATACTTAATGGTTTCACGAATGTAGACAGATCAACATTGTTTATGATCGATGACACTTTGCGCACGAGGAACAATGGCGTAAAACTCAGATGTAGACAAGTAAATTCAGACTGCACCAAATTTTTCTTCACCAACGTTAGTAAAGTGAGAATGGAATAAGCTTCCACCGTCAGTGGTCCAGTGTAACACGATTGACTCCTTCAAAATAAGCTCGACCGTCACTTCCTTCAACTTAATATCAACTAGAGTAGAAATGCAACGTTTTGGAGTCTTCTGATTAATGTAAGTCACTAGGTTTAAGGACAGACCACCAAGTCTGGACCATGGGTCTGTGGTCTGATTTTCATGTAAATCCTTCAAATCTCTCTCTCTCTTACTTTACAGACAAGACAGAGGCAAAGGCAGAGGGCATGTATATATGTTCATAATGACTTTACCAGCTTCGATAAACACAGGTACCTAAAATGTAAGTATGAAATGTATCCAAGTTCAATGCAGAAAAACTACCTCCATCCTTATAAACAGTATCTACCGACATCCCTAAGGCCTGTTCTACTTCATTTGGATCACATAGAAGACACATTGAGGGCGTTAATTATGCGTAAAAGACATTTTTTTATTAGGTGACCTCAACGACAACCTCCTACCCAACAGTAAACTCATCACGTAATAGCCAACAATAAGCTCACACAAATTATAAACACACCCACATGAGTGACACCACTTCTAAACCTCCTAGACGATCATCACTAACAAGCCAGATCTTATCACTCATTCCTACGTAATCCTTGCACGATCGCAGACCACGAGCTTATAGGCGGCTCGTCAACATCCTAAACCCAAGCGCCAACCCATCACCGTAACTCAAACGTGACCTAAGAAAATATAACAGCGACCTTCTATGCTCCCATATCCTAGAGGAAACCTCCACACTAAATGAGATATTACGCACTGACGATGTCGATAAACAAGTGTTCATACTAACATCTGTCATTACTACCAGTCTCGACAGAAGCGATCCGATATCTAATATCGTTCTTCACCGACCCCCGCACCTTGGATCAATGATGAAATTAAAGAGGCATTAGCAGAACGCAAGAAAGCTCAAAGGATATTAAAAATCACAGATATAACGTGATTATACAGCAAAAATATAAAGAAATAAAGAAAAACGTCAAACGTCTACTAACCACTTCAAAGAAAATTACTACCACCAAGAACTACATACCTGCAAAATAACACAGCTGCAACTTGAACACATTAAAACTATTATTCCTAGTAAACACAGAGCACGACCCACCTGCCCTTGAGAACATAAGTGAAAAGCTGAAGATTTTAATAACTTCTTTGAACGTCGGCCTAACTACATACGAATCAACTCAAGAATCATTAAAGTCGAAAACCGTAATCACCTTTAACGAAGCTCCTAACATCCCGGTCGCGCCCTACCCCCACTCAATCTCGCCTTTTCAGACCTCAGCCAGTAGACCAGAACACAATCATCTTAACTGTAAAACAGCTTCAAAATACTAAATCGTTTTGGTTGTGATAACATTTCCTAAGGTTATCAAAGACTCCACTTATAGTTATCATCTTCACCTCTAACCATCATAAATACCTCAATCGTCACAGGCATTTTTCTCCTGCCTCCTGGAAAAATGCTGTTGTCACCCCACTATATAAAACGGTAACCCAGACGAAATAGGAAATTATCGTCCCATCTCTACTTCCAATTTTTTCAAAAATATTAGAAAGTAGTTGCCAATCAATTAATGTCATTCCTGGAACGTAACAAACTTCTCTCCAACCCAACACGGCTTTAGGACCAAAACTCTCTACAGAGACAGCGCTGCAAGTCATTACCAATAAAATTTATGATAATATAGATAACAAACAAATATCACTTTTAACACTCTGCGACCTTTTCTAAAGCCTTCGACAGTCAGCCACACCATCTTACTCCGAAAACTTCAACAGATTAATGTTGACACCTACTGGTTTGACAATTACCTCGATGACAGGTCACAGTCAGTCCGCATCAAAGACATCGTCTCATCCAAGAAATCAGTAGCCTTTGAGTCCCCCAAGGCTCAATACTAACCCAACATTATTCAATATCCATGTAAATGACATATCTACCTATATCAATAACTGCCGTCTAGTACCATACTCTGACGACACACAGTTCATCCAAAGCGGTAATATCAACGACATAAATACTTTAATTAATAAACATGAGATCACTTTGAAACAAAAAATAACATATTGACTACAGAACGGCCTTCAGCTAAACATCAGTAAGACACAATGTATCTTCCTAGGCACACGCCAACTCCTGGCACACATACCTAACAACACCGCCATCAGATGTGCTGATGGCGTTATACAGCCCCTCTTCCATGTTAAGAACCTTGGCTTTCATCTGGATTCACACATGACCTTCGACAGACACATAAATGAAATGACTAGGAAAACAATGGGAACCTTAAATTTCATTAACAGACACAAAGATCTCTTCAACAAAGAAACACGCTTAATGGTTATCCAGACTTTGGTATTAAGCATTATAAATACGGCATCACAATATGGGGACAACAAACTCAACTTTAATAAACAAAGTGCAAAACTACAAAACTTCGCGATAAAAAGTGGCAGATGGGAAAGCCAGGAAATACGATCATGTCACTCATTATTTAAAGATTTACAATGGCTTAAAATCAAAGACCTAATCACCTTTAACTCATCACAAAAGTGTTTAAGCAGAAAATAAAGGATTACCCAGACCACATCCTCTCTCCCAACTGTTAACTATATGACTGACTCAACAACAAGACAA
>NW_026112353.1:0-62500 GCF_024679095.1 Eriocheir sinensis | reverse complement strand
CACATTTCTGTAGGTTTTCTAATAACTGTTCAAGAGAATTCATCTCGTCAATGGCTGAAGGGATGCTGTATTCACCTAATCTTTGCACAGCAATATTATTTACAAAAACCTTTACCATTAACTTACTGTCAATTTCAAGAGCTAACTTTATTTCTGGATTAGGGCGAGTGAATGATGTGGCATGAGAGATTCTTCATCACTTATTACAAATCCAATAATTTTCAAAATGTCAACTTATCTTTGAGTTCCTGTAATGTTGTAAATTTTCTTTGCTGCTGGCACTGTAAGTCGTCCTCGATGCTTTGTGCTTTGGCAGCTTGAAGAGCAACCTTTTCTTTCCGGCACTTCCTTTCCTCAGGTGGTTCTCTCAACATTGCAGATGAAGAGAGGTAGGAGGGACAATTAGAAATACTGATGAACTCGATACGAAGCCTTGGCATTGACAGTTTTGCTGTGAAGTGTTCTGCCAGTTCGCTCATCAAAAATTAAGTTCTGCCTGATTTGCTCCGGACGAAAGTGAAGTTCACACACCTGTAAGATAGAAGAAAATGTAGATATTTATGTAATACAACTGAATCATATATATATATATATATATATATATATATATATATATATATATATATATATATATATATATATATATATATATATATATATATATATATATATATATATATATATATATATATATATATATATATATATATATATATATATATATATATATATATATATATATATATATATATATATATATAGAATAAATAAATATATATATATATATATATATATATATATATATATATATATATATATATATATATATATATATATATATATATATATATATATATATATATATATATATATATATATATATATATATATATATATATATATATACACACATTATATTTTTTTTTTGCAGCCTGTGTGCATGGTAGGCTTCTTTCCTTGGTGAGTCTGATGGTTTGGTCCAAGTGGCTTCTTTTCCTAGTAGAGTCCTGATAGTCAGCCCAGCCGTTCCTGTAGCGCAGTACGAGTGTTTATAGTGGCGCCATCTTGCATTGGCTCATAAGTGCTACCTCCCCAGGAGCTCATATCTTTGATCCTAGAATCTAAGAGGTCCGGTTGATAGGTGAGTCTTCTGGACGACATCATGTGGGTGAGTTTTAAGCCACTCGGCGGCGGCTGAAAAATCAGCTTGGTGGCACCAAGCGGATTGAACTCACGTCCTCCCTGAATATATATATATATATATATATATATATAGTATATATATATATATATATATATATAATATATATATATATATATATAATATATATATAAATATATATATATATATATATATATATATATATATATATATATATATATATATATATATATATATATAAATATACACCCTTGACTCCTTGACTCCTTGACTCCTCCTCCTATCTCATAACCACTCCATCCCCTCCACTTCCACCTCCAACACAGAACTCAACCTCCTCCCTCCTCCTCCACTTCTGATGCTACATCTCCTCCATCCACACACCTCACCCTCCACCCCTTCCCCAACCACCCACTACTGTCACCACCACCACTTCCAAACCCACCATCCTCCTGCGCTCCCTTTTGTACCTCGCGCCCTGCCAAAGAAGCCACAAGACCATTCTCCCAGCTGTCACTTGTGCAAACCAGACGCTATTTCCTGGCATGGGCAAACTGACTACTAGAGTCAACTTGAATTGGCGATGGTGTGGTGAGAGACCGCTTACGGAGTTTTGCGGTCGTGAATACGTTGACACGGCAGCGTTTCTGTATCCCTCGGCCAAACTGGACACACACACACACACACACACACACACACACACACACACACACACCTGCCTCCCTCCCTTACCTTTCGCGATCTCTGGGCTTCTGGGCGATGAGGTTAGTGAAGCCACGTCCACTTCAGGCTCAACCATTCCGTTGGTGCCCCCGCTACGGAAGAGAGGGTCAACTTGGGGTCCTGTTGGGGAGGCGGAGGGAGGGGGAGGGAGGATGATTAAGTGGGGGAGGAAGGGGAGAAGGAGAGGAAGGAAGAACGATGGATGGAATGGGAGATGAAGAAAGGGAAAGAAAAAAGAAAGGAAGGAATAATAAAACAAAACGTGAGTAATGTGAAATAGAGAGGGAGAGAGGGAAAGACAGGAGGGAGGGAAAGAGGAAAATAGAAAGGAGTAACAAAGGGAAGAATGGATGGAAGAGGAGGAAGGGAAGAAAGAAGAATGAAGGGAAGAGAGGGGAAACGGAAGTAAGGAAAGGAGAGGAAGGAAGGAAGAAGAAAAGGAAGGAAAGAGAGAAGGTGGATGGATATGACAGTATGAAGAAAAACCCGAAGGAGGGAGGGAAGGAAAGAAAATATCGTGAAGGAATAATGGGAGAAAAAAAGAGAAGAGTGAGGATTAGAGAGGAAAAGGAGGAGAAAGGGAGGAAAGGAGGAGGTAGAGAAAAAATAAAAGGAACGTTGAGGGCGAGAGAGGTTCTGTAGTTCATGTCACGTGATCATTTTTGTTTTTATCATTTTCAGTTTTTCATGATCATCTTTTACTTTTCTTTCTTATTCTTCATCTTTTCCTCCTCCTCCTCCTCCTCCCTCCTCCTCCTCCCTCCTTTTTCTTCTTCTTTTCTCTTTCTTCTTGCTCTCTTTCATCAACATCATCTTTTCTTCTTCTACTTATCCCTCTCTTCTTCATCGTTTCCTCCTCCTCCTCCTTCTCCTTCTCTTTCCGTTCTTCTCAACATCATCTTTTCTTTTTTACATATTCACTCTTCTTCACAACACACTGAGATGACTCCCCGCCAGTGCATCGGGTTTCTGGAACAAGCGGCCGCGCAGCCCCGGCAAGGGCGAGGCGGTGAGGCTGGTGCTGGAGCCGCTGTCGGTTCCCGCCAGGAAGAGGCGGCGGCTGGCAGCCACCACGATGTCTTCACGTGGATGACCACTAACCGTGTGTGCTGGGCTCGGTGAACGGCCGACATTACCCCTCGTCCAGCTGGACTCCGGGGCCCAGATCACCTTCCCTTCCACACCATGGCCAAGAGGCTGGGCCTGATCACTGGCACGGAGCCCACCGCCAAGCAGGAGATCCTTCTCTGGATCGGCTCGCGGGTGCACTGGACGTCATAGAGCTGGAAGGCCGTCCCCATCAGTCTGGGGGCGGCGGCGTGGAGATGGTCGTCCCCGCCACTGGTGTTCCCTGGCGTGGCTGGAGGACATAGCACGACGCAGACAGGTCGTGCTGGACGCCCCACCACCTGCAGCGCGGCTGCATGGTGCAGGTGTTTGGCCTGACGGCAGCGACTCTTCGTCTGCCGCCCGCAGCAGCTGCGGCGGAGGCCGAGGAAAACGGAGCGCTCCGTGGAGCCTGACGTCCTCTGGGTGCGGCGGGGAGGGCGGCGCGGCGTGGGCTAGGCCCATGACGGTGCTGCTGGACACCGGCGCCCAAAGGCTCCACGTGTCAGAAAGGCGCCGCAAGCTGCTCCTCGCCAGCAGGAAAGGCCTTGCAGGCGCAGCGCGTCGTGCTGGACTTGGGCGACGGCTGCCGCGTGAACGCCGTGCCGCTGGAGGGAGGTGGCTCTCCAACGACTCGCGACTTCGTCATGGGCGTCTCCTCCCTCGCAATAAGTACGGCGCCGTGCTGGACCACGCCCGCCACACGCTCATAGCGGCAAGACCGGCTCCAGTGGCGGGAGGTCAGCACGCAAGGCCCCAGCAGGCAGTGGTCAGCACACAAAGGTCTCACTCAAGCGACTCGTCAGGGAACACGGTGGTGGAGGCAGCGAAAAGGATAACAGTTACATGGCACATTAAACACCAAGGGTTCACAGGGAAGGGGCAGCATACTCTGCAAGCAGAGGCCAGATAATTATGTTCATGGATGGTGAGGTTGTGTGTGGTTGGGTTAACAGGAGCTTGCCATGAATAAGGCCACATCGGCCTTACATAGACTCCTCATGTTCTTATGTTCTCATTTTCGGCCATCTCTCTGTCTCTACATCTACCTCTAATACATTTCAGGTATACATTAGGAGAGCTTTTCGGAGACTAGGAGGCTGTGTCTGAGGAAACTCTAATGTCTTTGGGGGTGGACGCTGTCGTCTATATTTCTTTGAACGTCGTCTGGCTATACTAAACGCACAGCGGACTAGACTTCTCTGGCAAAGGTCCTCCGTTTCTTTACCAACTCGCTGGGTGTTAGCCACAAACAGTTCCTCGTGCATTGAAGCCACGGCACCCAAAGCTGTTTTTGCAATGTTTTTCTCTAATTTCCTAGATGATGCAACATTGCCAGCGAGAAAGTTAAGAGGCAAAGACTGCTCGCAAGAGGACGGGATTTGATAGGATAAATAAGCCTTGGACTTGACTCACTGTCAAATGAGATGTGTGTCGATCCCCTAACATATGAAAATGCATACTACATGCGAGGGTGGACAAGGCCCTGTATATTGACAACTTGCATTTGTGAGGGGAAAAGAGAACTGGCGGAGAGGTGCAGGGACCTTGACATCCCGAGGAAGCTGATTTAGTCAAGAGATAGATGATAATATTATAAAGTTTCCAATTAAGATTTTGAGTTAAGGACAGACCGAAGATGTTAAGTATAGAAGTCAAAGGGTGCGCAGCAGAGTGTTGTCAAAAAATAGGGATAGGTGTTTGCGGAAGCTTGTATCAGGTTGAAAGTTGAGAGTGAAGAAACTGAGTTTCAGGCATTGAATGACAAGGTTCGTCCTTCCCCATTCAGAAAGGATGTGCAGGGTTCTGAGATTAAACGTTCTGCAGCCTCCAGCTGAGACTCCCGTACTTCCTGGGTTGGAGGGTATTTTTGTCAAAAGGTGTTGAGTAGGTGCAGAGTGGGCTCATTGCCGTACCGAAGGAAAGAATAGGACAGTTTGTGTTGAAAAGGATCGTTAATGAACAACAGAAAGAGGGAGGAGACAGGACAGATGGTATTCTGCGGGACCCACAACTGTTGATAGGTTTACATGGATAGAACAGTAACTGTCTGCCAGCAGCAGCGATAGATCAACTGGAAAAGGAATCCATAGAGAGATGATTTGAAAAGATTTAAATTTTGTGCCATACTCTGTCAAAAACTTTCGAGATGTCTAGGACAACAACAAAAGTTTCACCGAAACGGCTTAGTAGAATGACCAAGCGTCAGTCAAGGAAGGCCCTTGCGGAACCCATACTGGCGATCAGGAAAGGTCAAACTTTGATAGATATCTAAGATGTCTATAAGGCAACAGCAAAAGTTTCACCAGAACGGCTTAGTGAGAATGATCAAAAGAGTCAGTCAGGCAGCCCCTAGCGGGACCCATACTGGGGATCAGATAGAAGGTCAGAATTGATAGGATACTGCGTAGCCCGTGTTGGACACCCTGCTCTGGTCAAACTTCTTTCGCCTCTGCCTGTCAATATCTACCTTTCCTGGGAGTATGCCTGGTACAGCCTACATGCCTAAGAAGGTGACCGTTCCAATAACTCAAACTACCGCCCCATAGATTTACTTTCTTGTCATCTAAAGCTTTGAATCAATCCTTAACCGGAAGATTCAAAGGCACCTTGCAACTTTCTGATCTTTCTATCTGATCACCACAGTATGGGTTCCGCAAGGGAGCGTTCATTCACTGGTGATCTCCTTCTTAACTGACTCTTGGTCATCCTCTCTACCTGTTTCCGGTGAAATCTTTGCAAACCGCTGGATTTATATATCAAAAGCTTTTGATAGGTCTGGCTAATCTTTGCTTTCAAACTGCCCTCCTGCGGTTTCTATTCTTCTCTCTGGCACCTTTATCTCCAGTTTCCTTTCTGACTGTTCTATTTCTGCTGTGGTAGACGGTCACTGTTCTTCCCTAAAACCTATTAACAGTATGTAATACAGAGGTGTTCCTAGGTATTTGCATCCGGGCAGATATATATATATATATATATATATATATATATATATATATATATATATATATATATATATATATATATATATATATATATATATATATATATATATATATATATATATATATATATATATATATATATATATATATATATATATATATATATATATATATATATATATATATATATATATATATATATATATATATATATATATATATATATATATATATATATATATATATATATATATATATATATATATATATATATATATATATATATATATATATATATATATATATATATATATATATATATATATATATATATATATATATATATATATATATATATATATATATATATATATATATATATATATATATATATATATATATATATATATATATATATTTTTTTATACCAAAGAAGCAGCTCAAGGGCAGTCATTGGCTAAAAAGAAGAACAATAATAAAAAAAGCCTACTACTGCTGCTCCTAAAAAAAGAAGAAACAAAAGAGGTGGCCAGAAGGAAGATCAAATGCAAGGAGGAGAGGTGTCCTGATACCCTCCTCTTGAAAGGATTTAAGTTGTGAGCAGGAGGAAATACAGATGAAGGAGAAGATTGTTCCAGAGTTTACCAGCGTGAGGGATGAAAGAGTGAAGATGGTGGTTAATCCTCCGCTTAAGGGGTTTGGACAGTATGGGATGAGCATGAGTAGAAAGTGCAGTGCAGCAGGGGCCCGCAGGAGGGGGGCAGGTATGCAGTTAGCAAAGTTCAGAAGAGCAGTCAGCGTGGAAATATCGATAGAAGATAGAAAGAGAGGCAACATTGCGGCGGAATTTAAGAGGTAGAAGACTATCAGCATGAGGAGGAGAGCTGATGGGACGAAGAGCCTTAGCCTCCACTCTGTCAGAAGAGCTGTGTGAGTGGAGCCCCCACACATGAGATGCATACTCCATACGAGGGCAGGACAAGGCCCCTGCATATGGACAGCAACTGTACAGGGAGAAGAACTAGGCGGAGACGCAGTACGCCCAGCCCAGCCTCGAGGAAGCTGATTTAATAAGAGATGAGCTATAAAGTTTCCAGTTGAGATTTTGGAGTTTAAGGATAGACTGAGGATGTTTAGTGTTGAGGAAGATGATAGCTGGGTGTTGTCAAAGAATAGGGATAGTTGTTTGGAAGATTGTGTCGAGTGGATAGGTGGAGAGAAACTGTGTTTTGAGGCGTTGAAGGACACCAGGTTCTTCTTGCTAATCGAAATAATAGTAAGGTTTGAGGCTAAGCGTTCTGCAGCCTCAGCCTTGAGTCGTTAAGTTCCTGAAGGGTGGGTCTTCTTTAAAAGAAGTTGAGTAAGGCCCGAAGTGGAATCATCGGCGTAGGAATGGATAGGACAGTTCGTTTTGGAAGAAGATCATCAATGAACAACAGAAAAGAGTGGGAGATAGGACAGGCCCTGTGGGACAACACCACACTGTTAATAGATTTAGGGAAGAACAGTGACCACGTCTACTACAGCAGAAATAGAACGGTCAGAAAGGAAATCTGGAGATAAAGGTACAGAGAGAAGGATAGAAACCGTAGGGAGGGTAGTTTAGAAAGCAAAAGATTTGCCAGACCCTATCAAAAAGCTTTTGATATGTCCAGCGTAATAGCAAAAAGTTTCCACCAGAAACGGCTGTGAGAGGATGAGACCAAGAGTCAGTTAAGAAGGCTAGAGATCACCAGTAGAACGCCCCCTTGCAGAACTCATATACTAAGGGGATCAGATAGGAAGGTCAGAAGTGTCCAAAGATGCTTTTGAATCTTCCGGTTAAGGATTGATTCAAAAGCTTTAGATAGACAAGAAAGTAAAGCTTATAGGATTTGTAGTTTGAGGATTGAGCACGGTCACCACTTCTTAGGAACATTTTGGTAGCTGTGAAGGCATACTCACCAGGAAAGGAAGGTAGATGTTGACAGGCTGAGGCGAAAGAGTTTGACCAGGCAGTGGGGTGACAGCACGGAGGCACAGTTTTAAGGACAATAGGAGGCACTCCATCAGGTCCATAAAGCCTTCTGAGGATTGAGGCCAGAGAGGGGTATAGAAAACATCATTTTAAAGAATCTTTATAAGAGGCAAAGGAGTCAGAGGGGAGAGTAGGAGGGAATATGCAGAATCGTCCAGAGTGGAGTTTTAGAAAAAAGCTTGAGAAGAAGAGCTCAGCCTTAGAGATAGATGAAAGGACAGCAGTGTTGCTGTCAGGACTGAAAAGTGGAGGGAAAAGATGAAGAAGTGAAAGTTGGAGGAGAGATGTTTTGGCTGAATGCAAGTGCACGGGAAGAGTTAGAGAAAGCAAAAGGTTTTGACATTTCTGTTAATATATGTATATATATATATATATATATATATATATATATATATATATATATATATATATATATATATATATATATATATATATATATATATATATATATATATATATATATATATATATATATATATATATATATACATAGACTTCACAATCTCTTGACGGGAAACGGGGCGCGGGGCCGATTCGCAGGGGGCCGATTTTCAAAAATTTAAAATTTAAATATTTTCAAAACCAAAGCAGCTAGCGACCTGAAACTAAAACAGGCACCTCCCTTAGGCATATATGAGTCTCCATGAGCAGCGGTATCAAAAAATTCAAAGTCGTTCCCTAATAAAATCCTGATTAAGTGATTTTTATATAAGTATAACAAAACTTAAAAAGGCTATAAAATCCTCAGATTTTACGCTAGATGCACAAACATCACCAAATGCAGAGATAATCACTTATATTTTCAGAATCAATAGCAATATTTAGCATATCTTATAAGTTTTTGCCCGAAATAGCTACTTATTTTTTTTTTATTTAGTGCAATTTTTTACGTAAGTTTTTAACATCTAATAAATCACTTAATTTTCACATTAGAAACTTAATACTTGAGGAAAGCATGCAGAAACATCTTAAATTTACTCAACAAAAGCAAAATATTCAATTTTCAATATAAAAAAACAACTTATTTTGGTTGAATTCCGATGTCACTATTGCCGCAGCACGTCTTGCCGGCTATCTGTCCCTCGTCCCTGAACAATCACTTTAGCCTTTTGGCCTATGACTTGTGGGCCCCGGTCAGTTTCCTGGACTTGTACACGTCCCTGTTCCTCGCCGTCTCCTTCCTGCCCTCCTTGATACTGCTCCTCTTCCTGCCGGTCGGCTGCTTCAAGGCCTTGTTCTTCCTCGCTTCTGAGGTCACGTCCTTGGAGAAATTAGCACCGAAACAGTTGAAGAGGGACCTGCTGATGTGCGGCAAGATGGTGTTGGCCAGGTTGTGCCCCTCCTGGCACCTGTACCCCTGCAAGGTCGGGTCTGAGGCCGCCAGGAACTCCAGGAGGTGCCTGAACCCGTCCCTGTGGCGCATGGCAAGGGAGAGGAACCTCAACCTGCGCTCCTTCTTGTCCTCCCTGCATCAGGGAGTCCCACAGCGACATCCTGAAGGACGCCATGTGGGCCATTGGGAGAGATGGCCGCTTCAGGACCGCCCGGCCCGTCTCCAGCTCTCCCCTGTCGACCAGCTCGACCAGGGCGTCGAACATCACAGAGGGCGGGTCGCCCCTCTCGAGCTCCACGGTAATCTTCATCTCCTCCTGCTGGGCAAGCTCCTGCTTGCAGCACTCGGCCACAGAGGAGTTGGCCTGGACCTTCCTGGCCAGGTAGCCGGCGTAGTTGCCGACCGCGGCGAGGAGCAACTCGTCCGTCGGCGGGTCCGGCTGGTCGTCGGCCAGCTCCCTGGCAAGCTGGGCCAAGATCACCTCGTCGTCCTCCTTCTCCTCTGCCTTGGCCCGGTCCAGGTCGGCCTGCACGTCCCCGGGGAAGAACCCGACGAGCTTCAGCAAATGCAGGCGCTGGGCCAACCTGTTGCTCACCATGAAGTTCTGCACGCTCGTCCAGTTGTGGGGAAGGGTACAGAGACGATGAATAACTGTAGGTCCTTCACTTGGAGAGTAAACAGAGGCAGGACAGCGATAATCCTTTACAGAGGGGAAGTGCCCAGCTGACTGCGTGCGTGCCTAAGGCGAGTTAGGCGACGCGGGAACTGAGCTGAGTTGCCATGTAGGCACTAACTAAACGTACATTTCTTGTTTCCTAATACGTAAAACAGTGGACTTCACTATCCTACAGTTATCATTCATTTTACGTAAAGATTTCAACCTAAAGTTACGCAAATTTGCCATTTTTTACACAACGTTTTCAAAGTGCACGCATGGTGCTATTTTATATAAGTTACCTTGAATCCTCGACCAAATCACTCTAAAGACACTCCTGCCTGCTTGTATGCACTAAAACTTGAAGATTTCGTCCTGTTTCCACTTAAATTCGGAGTAAGAACGCAGAGTGTGTCTGAGTTGTCGCAGTGAAAGTCGCCATAACAATCGGCCCCTTACGCGAAGCCAGCGCGCCAAGACTGAAGAGATTTCCCGTCAACTAGTTGTGAAGTCTATGGGCGGGGATTAGGGATGTCAGCGATAGGGTAGAGACGTGCATGTCAGGCGAGGGAGTCAAACCCATCGCCTGCCTGAGCGTGGGAGGGAACGACATAGGCAAGTTAGGTAGCGAGTAGCTTCTGCGTCGCTATAGGGAGGGCTCTCCGAAGAGTTACGTGCAAGGACGGTGTTCCTGTGGTGTATGGGGTTCTGCCAAGGCGGCAGGTTGGTGGCATTTGGCTGTCCAGGGCTATTGCATTAAACTGCAGGTTGGCAGATTATTGCATAACCAATGGATGGACATTTGTCGACACGTGGGACCGTTTCTTTGGCAAGAACCACCTATACCAGAGGGACGGGGTTCACCTTTCACAGGAGGGTGTGGCGGACTGAACGGTCCCCCCCCCCCCGTACTGCGCATGCGCCGACCCGTGTTTACATGAGCTACTCGGCCCACTCCAACATACTGGAAAAATCGGTCCCCCCGAGCAACGTTGCCATATTGTCGTACTCAGCCTCTTATGTTTGCCAATTTTCGACCCAATAAACTGCTATCATCACTCAAATAACTGCATTCATATATGGATATCGTTTAAATGGTTAGTTATTGGTGCTTCTTGGCAACAGTTATGGCCAGAAACCAGTAATTACGCGGCTCTTGAGTACGATAATCTGGCAACGGTGCCCCCGAGCCCCGAGCTCACCTGCCTCACCTCTCCAGCCTCACCCTCAGTATAGTATCTTACTTGTATCAGTCAACACCATTCCCGCGGAAAGAGGCTGACGTGCGGAAGGAGCTCCGACATACCGGTAAGTAGTGAAGAGGCAGAGGGAATACCAGTGGGGGATACGGTTAAAGTAACGTATGTAGGAGGAGGGCATGGTGGTGTTGTCGGGACTGAGACGGAGGAGGTGAGGTCGCGGTGGTGGTGGAGGCAGACCACGTGCACATAGAATGCGGGGTTTGTGGCTATTTGAGGGTAATAGGCTCATGAATGTGTGATATGTTCCTTGAAGGAGTGGAGGAGGACTATAGGTTTTGGGCCAAGGATTAGGCCTGAAGGAAAGCCAAACCTGTTGCACTGCTCAATAGGTTTGAGGTCCTGGCTGGGCAGGGCGGGGAGGGAGAAGGTAGCAGCCCAGGAGGGTGAGGAAGTAGCAGCCCAGGGAAGTGAGGAGGCAGCAGCTCAGGGAAGTGGGGAGTTAGCAGCCCAGGGGAGTGAGGGTCAGGAGTAATGGATGATGCAGCTGGAGAGGTTAGAGTAGAGGGCTGGAGGTGCTGGTGGTATGGGACTCACAGGTACATTACCTGGACCACACCTTCTGTGAGAGAGAAAGAGACAGGAGACTGAGGGTGTGTTTGCTGGGGGCTGGGGTGAGGGATGTCTCCGACTGACTGGAGAGGATAGTGGCAAGGTCTGGCGAGGATGCGGTGGTGGTGGTTCATGTCGGGGTGAACGACGTGGTCAGGGTGAGGTCAGAGGAGCTGCTTAGGAAGGAGAGTGGCAGAAAGTTCATCCTGTCCGGTGTGCTGCTCAAAGCCAGGTGTGGCGGGGAATGGGCCTTACAGGTCATGGGCCGGCTTACGGTCATTTCGCCCTCAAGACTTTCCGCCCACATGTTAAGAGTCAATCCGTCCACATGTAAGAGTCAATTTGCCCACACGTTCCATGCCACGTCCACATTGCTGGAGTACTCATAATACCATGTAAGTGGTGTGTAGTTCGGGAGGCCACCACCAGGGTAGTACAACAGTGGATGGCTTGTTGGAGCTTATATTGAGTGGTAAATAAAGAACTAAAAAAGAAAAGCTATATATAAAGCTACTAGTTGATTGATTGATTGATTTAAATTAGGCGCCGCAACAGCCAGGGTCATATGGTGCCGCATTCAATGAGTTAAAAACTAAAAAAATAAAAAAATAAAAATAAAAAGGCTAAAAAAAGGAAACTAAAAAGGTAAACTAAGAGCAAAGCCAAACAAAACGAGACGATACAAGTCACACAGAAAACGGTCATAACTCATGGAGAAGGACAGCCTTCTCCATAAAGAGAAGTACCTCATGTCCCGGGGAAAGGCATCTCCCTCCCAGCATCAGCGAGAGACGGAATGATCCGTCTTCTCCCCCAAAACTGGGGCACTCGACCAGCAAGTGCCGCACAGTCAGGGGAACCAAGCAGTCACTACAATAAGGCTGCACCCCCCGGGACATGAGGTAACCATGTGTTAGACGCGTATGACCCGTCCGAAGACGGGTCAAGGCTGTCTGCGAGCGACGGTCACGGACATTTTCGTATGACCAAGGACGAGACACACTCCTGGTAATCTCTCCCATGTTGGAAGTCGCACCCCGAGCATTCCACCTCTCCTGCCAACTGGCAAGAATTGCCTTGCGAATCTCTGGAAACATATCTGTACATGGGACGGCACTAGAGGGGCAGCTCTAGCTGCTGCCTCCCTTGCAAGTCCATCAGCTCGTTCGTTCCCGTGTACGCCAATGTGTCCTGGAACCCAACAAAACCCAACGCGATATCCCCTGTTGCTGAGCAAATACAGGCACTCGAGAGCAGATAAAACTAGGGGATTAACAGAGGGAGTAAAGGAGCCCAGCGCAGAAAGAGCGCTACGAGAATCACTAAAGATCATAAAAGAGTCCACAGGAAGCGTAAAAATAATCTGTAAAGAGAGGACTATTGCAGACAGCTCTGCAGTAAATACAGAAGCAACAGAAGAAAGACTACCTCCCCGACAGAAGGAGGGGAACAGAACACCAAAACCAACTCCAGCATCCAATTTAGAGCCATCAGTAAAGACAGGGATGGACTCCGAGTGTTCAGTGAAATGCTCTAAAAATAAGGCTCGGGACGCATATGGCGGTAAATCCCTCTTACTATCTATAGTGGGAGAACACACGGATACACCGGGCAACTGCCAGTATCCAACCCTAGGTACTCGATAAGGGCAGATAGGAATGGGAGGGAAAGACAACGATGTCATGGCAGACGCTACCCGAAACCCAAAAGGTTTAGGGAGACTAGGTCGCTCATCATATGCAGGCGAACGGGAATCCCGCAAAGCTGACACACAAGGAACTGATTCTGGAAGGCGTTGGACGCGGAACCAGCAACGGAATAGAGAGGACTGGCGTCTCAAATCCAGAGGCAGGACGCCAGCATCCACGAGGAGGCTAGGTATCGGTGAAGACCGGAACGCACTAGTAGCCAAGCGGACCCCGGCAAGATGTCCAACACGCGCAGGTGAGCCTCCTTGGCGGAGGAGTATACCTCGCAGCCATATTCCAACTTGGAAAGGATGAGTGTTCTGTGGAGGAGGAGTAGCGTGTCCCTGTCTGCACCCCAAGAGGTATGAGCTAAAACACGAAGGAGGGACAGGGCTTTCTGACAAGCCGCCTTAACGTAACGTAAATGAGGCACCCAGGTTAGCCGGCTATCAAATAAAAGACCGAGGTAACGAGTCGTCTCTACACAGGACAGTCGCCTATTACCAAGATATAAGTCAGGGTCCGGATGAACGCCTCGAAGACGACAGAAATGCATAGCTACTGTCTTTGAGGACGAAAATCGAAAGCCGTGCGTATTTGTCCAACTGGCGACTCTATTAATAGTCAATTGCAGTTTTCGTTCAATCAACGACATCCTTGCCGCAGAAAACGAAATGGATAAATCGTCTATATATAAGGAGCTATGAAGTCTATCAGGCAGGACACCAACGACTCCATTAATAGCCACATTAATAGCCACAGCAAATAGCGTAACACTGAGAATACTTCTCTGTGGTACACCATCCTCAAGTGGACAAACCTCGGAAAGAGTACTCCCCACTCTAACCCGTAAAAGACGATGAGATAAAAACTCCTGAATAAAAACAGGGAGATGGCCACGAAGACCAAACTCAAACAGGTTAAGTAAAATTCCATGACACCAAGCGGTGTCATAGGCCTTTTCCAGATCAAAAAACACGGTCACCTGGTGGTGATTATTGGCAAACGCCTCACAAACTGAGGACTCCCAGGATAAAAGAGCATCCGAAGTGGACCGCACCTTTCGGAAACCATATTGCACCGGGGTCAATAAATTCCGGCTCTCCATGTACCACATAAGCCTGACATTCACCATCTTCTCCATCACTTTACAAATGCAGGATGTTAAAAAAATAGGACGATAGTTAGTTGCCTGGAGATGATCTTTTCCAGGCTTCAGAATGGGGAGCATTACAGCCACACTCCACAGAGATGGAAAATCACCGGTACGCCAAATGAAATTGTAAAGATCCAATAAAAATGTAAAACCACAGTCAGACATGTGGCGTAAGAAAGCATAATGGATGTCGTCTGGACCTGGCGAGGAATCATGACACTGGGAAAAAGCCGTCTTCAACTCGGAGAGAGAAAATGGGATATTATAAGATTCCCCTCCGGTGGAAGCGAAGTTAATGCCGAGTGATTCCAAATCCCGGCGATGACGAGCCCCTGGTGCAGTTGGATCTTCCCTAGAGACCCTGGCAAAGTGCTTGGCGAATAGGTCAGCAACAGTCTTAGGGTCCGCCACCGCTTCCCCTGCATGCGATAACACTGGAGGGGGAGGGGGGGAAAACTTCCCAGAGATCTTACGAACTCTGTTAAAGACTTCTGTGAGTGTAGTTCTGGTAGTGATGGAAGAAAGATAAGCCTTCCAAGAAATTCGTTGAGCCTCCTTGAAAGTGCGTCGTGCTCGAGCACGCGCTCGCCGAAAAGCATCCAAACACTGGGGGTTCCCACGGTGACGACGAAGTCGAGAGAATGCAGCACGCTTCTCTTGCACAGCAGTAGTGCAAGCGGCGTTCCACCAGGGAACAGGACGTTTAGGGAACTGGCCAGACGTCCTGGGTACGGATTGAAGGGCTGCAGAATGTAGGGCATCAGTGAAATAGGATACAGCCTCGTCAGAAGTTCCAAAGTCAGCCAACGGACGAAGAGAGGAGCTAAGTTCCGTAAATCGCTGCCAGTCTGCTTTATCTAGACGCCAGCGAGAAAGGCGTGACTGTGGTACAGAATCAATGCGTTCCAATAAAATTGGAAAGTGGTCACTGCCATACAAGTCCGGTAAGACCCGCCCACGAAAATCAGGTAGAGAATTAGAAGTGCAAAGTGAAAAATCTATAGAAGTAAAAGTACCAGTCTGGCTATGAAAATGTGTCACCTCCCCAGAGTTTTAAAATTTATAATCCCTGATCATCAATAAAAGAAGTAACTAAATGTCCGCGTGGGTTGGTAGCACCATCATCCCACAACAGATGGCGACCGTTAAAATCCCCTAATAAAAGTAAAGGCGAGGAAAGTTCCTGCACCAGGTCGTCAAGATCGTGTCTGTCAACGGGAACACCAGGAGGGAGATAAAGGCTACATAATGTATAAAATTTGCCCAAATAAACCTTAACAGCAACAGACTGCAACGTTGAGTGAAGCTGTAATGGGACAGAAGGGATATCACAGCGAACGAATATGGCGGTGCCACCATGGTGGCCCTGTCCAGGATTTGGGGTACTGTAAACGGCACGATACCCAGGAGGACTAGAGTGAGTGTAGTCTCCGAGCATTGTCTCCTGTAAACAAAGGCAAGCCGGAGAAAACCGAGATATCAATGCTCGGAGTTCGTCCCACGAGGCTCGTAGGCCTCTACAATTCCACTGGAGTAGTAGGATGATGTCTATTTTCTAGTGCGCTCCAGGCGAGCCCCTGAAAGAGACTGGCTTTTCGGTACGGTAATACGACGAGAAGAGGAGACTGGGACCCGAGAGGAACCGGGTCGAGGGACCTCGAGCTTTCTCCCAACAAAGGAACCTGCGCCCCCTCCGGACGCCGCACTACTAGAGCCAGACCGCACACCACTCCCCGAAGCTACATGCTCGCGGGGAGGATTCTAACACTATATCCAAGGGATTCCTCAGTTTCCATATCCCCATCAGGAAAACCACTAGAAGCAACAGGAACTGGAACAGAGGGGGTCTCAGCAGCCTCAATATGAGCCTCCACATCTTCCTCCATAGGCCTATCCTGAGAGACCCCAGAATCATGTATACCTACAGTAATCTTAGTTGGCGGAACAGATTCAACTGAATCTGTAGAACCGCGATGTCGCTTGTTCATACCTCTGGCGGACTTCGGCGAAGCAATGCGAGGTGCATGTACATCAACATGCATCACCTGGGACGAGGCCGGAGAAGCCCCATCAGAACCTGGAGGTGACTCGACAGAATCACAGGACAAAAGGGAAAATCTATTATGGGACGTAATAACAGTAGCTTCAAAGGGCCAGGAGGGGACACCTGAGCAGCGGGCTGGGCAGAAGAGCGAGTGCCTAGCGACGAGGTGTACGTCTTTGCTCCAGTACCGGCCTTCTGGCGGTAGAGGAGTTCACGGCGCGCACTACCAAGGCTGATAAACTGACTATTTGCAAGTTGCAAAATATCCTGTTCCAGGCGATATCGTGGGCACTGTCTGGAAGACAACCGGTGAGCATCCTGGCAATAGAAGCAATAAGCAGCTGACTCACATTCCACCGTGGAGTGTGAGCCTAATGCAGAACAATTACCACACCGAGAAGGCTCAGTGTAGTATTTCTTACCATGACCATACCCGTAACATGAAAAACACTGTAGAGGGCGGTCAACAAAAGGCTTTACCCGAAGATGGAGAGGGCCAATACTGACACGGTCAGGGAGGGTAGAACCAAAAAAGGTGAGAAGTATCATGTTAGCTGAACCCTTCATCTTGGACACCTTATGAACAGAACTAGGGCACATCCCAAGTATTTCCTCCTCAGAGAACTCATAGAGGTCATGGTTATATATAGAGAAGTAATTCTAGAGGAGTAACAGAGGACGGGCTAAGAATCTTCTATACTAACAGCAGGAGCCTCAGAAACAAGATAGACTTACTAAGGGGTGAAGCTTGTTCAGAAAATTTTGACATAATAGCGATCACTGAGACATGGATAGACACTGCTAATAGAAATTTTAGATCAGAATTTGAAATAATGGGTTATCAGATGTTTCACAAAGACAGAAGGGGCAGAAAGGGAGGTGGAGTTCCGCTATATGTTAAAGACTCACTTAAATGTTTAGTTAACAACTCAGTCAAAACTAACATGGATTCAGAATCAGTTTGGGTGGACGTTTACAAAGGGAAAGAAAAACTAACTCTAGGAGTTATATACAGGCCACCCAACCTTAACAGGCAGGACACGAGTATATTACTACAGGAGATTGGCAGGGCGAGTATGAGTAGAAATGTCTGCGTAATGGGGGACTTTAATTATAGGAATATAGACTGGGAAGATCTAGTGGGTGACCTGGAAGCCGAGGACTTTCTTGAAGTTATACAAGATAATTTCCTTAAGCAGGTAGTTACTGAGCCTACCAGAGGAGATAACATATTAGACTTAGTCCTAACCAATAATGGGAACTTGCTACGTGAGTTGGAGGTGGGCGGAGAGTTAGGAAATAGTGATCACAGAACGGTTCGTTTTAGCTTAGACTGGGCGGTAACCCGCGAACCAAACCCAGTGTTAGTGCCAGATTTTAGAAGAGCAAACTACGAGGGGCTTCGAAGACATCTTGAGGGGGTAAACTGGGATAATTTAGGGATTCATGAGGGCCAGAACTGCGGATTGGAGAGCCAGGAGAACCAGGTAGAAATGTCTTACAATAATTAAGTTAGAGTAATAGAAGAGGGGCAAGAACAGCATATACCACAGCGAACACTTAGAAAAGAAAACAATGATCCTAAGTGGATGACTCGTGGACTAAAACACGAGATTGGGTTAAAGAAGGGAGTTTATCAGAAAATAAAGAATGGGGAAACACATCTCAGGGGCCGGTACGTCGAACTATCTAGATTAGTTAAGAAAAACACCAGGATAGCAAAAAAGAACTATGAGATCACAGTAGCAAATGAGGCGAAAAGTAATCCTAAGGGCTTCTTTCAGATGTATAGAACAAAAAAACGGGAGAAAATTGGACCGCTGAAAACAAACACAGGGGAGCTAGTAGAAAATTACGAAAATATGAGCACATTGTTGAACGACTACTTCCTTTCAGTATTCACACAGGAGGATCGAACGACTATACCGGAAAGAGTTCAGGTGTACGAGGGCGGGGATGGCGATAAATTGAGGGATATAATCATTACCAGGCAAGTAGTTCAGGATGAGATAGATAAGCTTAAGAAGAACAAGTCGCCAGGTCCTGACGGGATATTTCCGAGGGTATTAAAGGAGTTAGGTGATATAATCAGTGACCCACTAACCGACATCTTTAAGATGTCGGTAAATGCTAACTATGTGCCGAGCCTATGGAAAGTAGCTAATGTGACGCCGATTTTTAAAAATGGGGACAGGTCAGTTGCTTCAAACTATCGCCCAATTAGCTTAACATCGGTTATAGGGAAGATGCTGGAGTCCATAATAGCCAGGAACATTCGGGAGCATTTAGAGAAACATAGCTTAATTCACGACTCGCAGCATGGGTTCACAAAAGGTAGGTCATGCCTCACCAATCTCTTGTCCTTCTACAATAAAGTATTTGAGGCGGTTGACAGAGATGAAAATTATGATGTAATCTATCTTGATTTTAGTAAAGCGTTTGACAAAGTTCCTCACCTACGACTGTTGCTTAAATTACAGGCTCACGGAGTAGAGGGTAAAGTTTTGAACTGGGTCAAGGCGTGGCTTAGCAATAGGAAGCAAAGAGTGCAAATCAATGGTAAAAGATCTGACTGGGGATGTGTTACGAGTGGGATCCCACAAGGTTCGGTATTAGGTCCACTTTTGTTTATCATTTATATCAATGACTTAGACACAGGAATTAGTAGTGATGTTAGTAAATTTGCAGATGATACCAAGATCGGTAGAGTAATTGAGTCAGATCAGGACGCTAGTATTCTCCAAGGTGAACTCAACAGATTATATGACTGGGCGGATAAATGGCAGATGGAGTTCAATGTAGGGAAGTGCAGTATTCTGAGTGTAGGTAGGAACAACCCCTCACATAACTATTGCTTAAATGACACTCTCATAAGTAGGTCTGGGTGGGAGAGGGATTTAGGGGTCTTAGTGAGCTCTGATCTCCGTCCAAGGGCACAATGCATTCAAGCTAGAAATCGAGCTAATAGGGTACTGGGATTTATTTCAAGGAGCGTAAGCAACAGAAGCCCCGAAGTCTTCCTCAAACTATATTTAGCATTAGTTAGACCTCATCTTGACTATGCGGTTCAGTTCTGGTCACCCTACTATAGAATGGATATCAAAATGTTAGAATCGGTGCAGAGGAGGATGACTAAGATGATTCAGGGGTTGAGAAACTTGCCATACGAGGAAAGACTCAAACAGTTAAACTTGCATTCTCTAGAAAGGCGAAGGGTGCGTGGAGACATGATCGAGGTTTATAAATGGATGAAGGGCTTTAATAAGGGAGACATTCATAAGGTTTTGTTGGTAAGAGAACCGGGTAGGACACGAAGTAACGGGTTTAAACTGGATAAATTCAGATTCAACAGGGACATAGGCAAAAATTGGTTTACTAACAGGGTGGTGGATGAGTGGAATAGGCTTAGCAGTCATGTGGTGAGTGCCAATACAATTGTCACATTCAAAAATAGACTAGATAAATTCATGGACAGCGATATTAGGTGGGGTTAGATACACGGGAGCTTAGGGTCAAAGGAGCTGCCTCGTACAGGCCTACCGGCCTCTTGCAGACTCCTGCGTTCTTATGTTCTTATGTTCTTATACTGCCTTTACTATAATTGAAGGTATGGTGTGCTCTGACCGTTTCAAACATGTTGTCAGCAGAGCATGGTAGATGTTGCAGCATTTTAGCTTGAGTAATATCTTTAGCCCTGACTAACACTCCCTTCCCATACTTTTTTCAGATTCCCCTCAGGGATCGTGCCAATTTCTTTGGCGAGGTACCTAGCAGCATGAATGAAGTTGCCACGTCCATTCCTATAGTATGCAACAAACCAACGAGAAGGAGGGACCTGGCTGTCCCTGGGAGTTGGCTCTAATAAAGCATCTTCGAAGAGGTTCGGGACATAGTCCATGTCACTGTCAGAAATATTGGAAGAGCGGAAAAGTTTCGCTTGAAATCCAGCACCTGCGATAGGCAGAGTCGCAACAGCATCACACGCCGACTGGGCTTCAGCGCTGGAAGCAAAGGTCACATAGCATCTGTTTGACTTGAAGTCTCCATCATAAATGAGACGGATACGAAGGACTGTGCCAAATGGCTTGAGTAAGGAGTGCAAGGCACGGTAGGAGAACGAGGGATCGATATTCACCATCTGAAATGCGTCCAGCTTGGAAGAGGGACGCACATCAGAGTTACCCCCGGAATGGGAGGCAGCCTTGTCAGACACACGTGGACTTTTGTGTCGCACGGACTTGTCTTGGTCAGCCCCTCTAGGAGGTAGGGACTTTCCAGCGGCACCACCAGGAACGGTGAAAGGCTCCAAGGTGGCGACGAGAGAGGACCGTGTAGGGGTAATCTGGGACAGGCGGACGTCAGGGAGAGAGGCAGGCCGAGGCAAGGGAAACTTAGCCATACACAGGGGAGGTGTTTCACTCCCCCACACCCCCACCCACCACGGAGCCCAACAAGGGGATGCTGAATGTTGGGGCCAGACCGCACCCAACAGCCCCAGGGGTAATGGGGAAGTGTACGCATCCACTTCGAGGTGTTTAACGGCGGCCGCGGGACCATTGCGACCGCCCACCCGGCAGTGGCCACTTGACCCTAGCCATCGTATGACCAGCTGATTGATTCAATGGGGCCACACTGAACCACCCGTCTTACCCCAACCCTCCCACCAAAGGAGCGTGTTGCCCACCGAGGGGAACTACACCCTGCCCCGCGGTGGACTCAACCCCCAGATGAGAGGGCACGGGGAGTATACGGGACGCCACGCACGGCAAACACGTGGGGAGACAGTAGCCCTGCCCTAGGTGGTAAAAGGGCAGGGCGGGCGAAGGCAACATCACCAGTAGGCCTCCTCTACCGGTGATGAGGGGGGAGCACTTGGTCCACGAGGCCAACGGACATCGAGCCCTATCGAGGTGGGCAAGCCACCACGGTAGGTGGTGCCGCCGACCTCGCTTCAAGCCCCGTCACCACGACAAAGTGACTCCCCTTCGACGGGGTGTAAGGTTACTAAATCCATGTGCCGAATATAAATATAGAATTAAAACCTACTTAAATGACCTTTACTAAAAAATACGTACATGCAAGATTCAGCTGCAACTGAGCCATTGAGACGAACGCAATTATAATTTAAGGGCCCAGGTAGGGAAAATACGTGGAAATTAAAGAAAACGTTATAGTGTGAATTCAGGTTTATTTAGAAGGCGTTTTCCTTGCTGAATGGTGTTGTCTGGGGATGAAGTTGACATCTGCAACAAGGAAAAAAATCATTTGATTTTTTTTTTTTTTTTAATTGAAGATGACGCAAACACCCATGATCAGATTCAGTCCCAAAAAGTTTATTTTAATTATCAAATGGTTAAAGTAAAAGGCTGATTACTCACTTTTATCTTATCATTATCCATATTATTGTTATATTTACTTTTTCCTACTATCTCAAAAAAATCTCATTTACTGTATTTTAGATATTTGCTGACATAATAATCTTGATAAAAATGCAAAATGTACTCCGTCACGTACGTAGTGTTTTTATTTACAAACAATTTGCTGCATGAATCATGGAAATCGGTCAAAAAATAAGAGATAAATCTTTACTTGAATGTTGATAAATTACCAAACGAGAAAACGTCATTTTTCGCTGAAGGCTGACATGTCAGGGACCCCCTGGCACGTAGTCGAGGTCCCTCTGGGGGTGCTTATCCCTCATCTTCTTCTGTAGAGGGATGTCCATTGCAGTATCCTTCATTTCTAAATAATTCCTCACTGTGGAAGTGAGTGGAACGCCCATACGTGGATAAGTGTTGGCAGCCACATACCCAGCATTGAATTCACTCGTCGCCTGCGCAGCAGCAAAATTCAACTTGTTCTTGGAAGCAGATATGTGTGTGGGGCAATAGAGCCATACTCTACCATGGAAAGATTAATTTGGATTTTGAGTAAATCCCTTGAGTTATCTCTGCATCATTGTGTCCTTTGTCAGCCGCTCATATACTTGACGAACAAGCTGACGTTAACGTCAAGGACACCTGATGCGTCAGGTTGTCTATCAAGTTCTGAATAATACTTGAACATAGCTTATCTGCTCTTTCTCAAGATGTCGTTCACATTCTCAACTGTTTATTCTCTTATGAAGGCAGCATAACGCATGTATGTCTCCCGAGTAAAGTGTCTGAGGCTGAGCAGTCCACATAACTTTTCCACACCCCTGTAGGCAAAGCCACACATCATGGCAGCATAGGTTAGCATTAGGGTTACTGTCTGAATGTTTTTTTTTCTCTGCATGTTGCTTGGTTGTGGGGAGTACTGTATACAACAACAGTTACACTTGCTGCACTTTATAACCACGCTGGTGTCAATTTGATGAAGTAATTTTGCACAGCATATCATTCCCAAAGCAGAGTTAACACGCAATGTTACGTGCAATGTCATCAAACACCTTCTTCTGCACTATTATATGTTCAATAGAGACAGGTGTTTCCGCCGTTGGTGAAGAGACAAGTTGTTTTCTCCTGCGATTTAAGGTTTCAGATGCTTGACTATTGACAGGTGAAGGCTCCGGGGTGCCGCGTGACTCTTCAGCTGCGGCTTCCACCGTTCTCTCTTAATTTTTCTTTAGTTTCTTCGCTTCTCTCGCTTTCTCATTGTGTTCTCTTTTCTTTCTAAGTCCTTTTCTAGGCATCCCATCCTTCAGGGAACTTGTGAGGGTCAGAGAGCAACGAGTTATTGGGGGGAAAACCCGAGTGGCATCTGACAAACCTGCTCCCAATGAAGGCAGATTTACCACTGAGCCCGGAGTAGGCAGGAGCGACCGACTCAGCCTTAGTAGGTTGCAGTTGTCAATATTCACCACTAGCTTCAATAACAAAAAAATGTAAAAAATAAATTTCTAAACCTATGAAAACGCGGAAAATGCCAGCGCAGTGCGTGGGATTTAAATATCACGTGCGCCACGCCCACTTTGGTAAAATATTCAGAAAAATTACTTAGAATGGAGTGATTGCTTTAAAAATGCGTGAGAGTGATGCCAGATGATTGCCCAAAATGATGGTGCACTGAAATCAAATAACCCCAATCCCCGATTTTCGACCAAATTTTCCCTGCCTGGCCCAGCGTTAATATGATGGCCTCCCATCTTGCCAGGAACTAATTAAATTTTATGGCCATGACCAATTACAAAACATAGTAAATGAACAATGAACTCCCAATTGACCGCGCAGTTAACAAGTGAAAGGTAAATGAAACGCAAACTCCCATTTGAAAAGCACGGTAAGCAAGAGAGGTAAATGAGCCACCAGTAACCGTGGGGGAAATGACTCCATAATGTGGAGGAAATGACTCCATAATGTAGGCGAAATGACTCCATAATGCGGCGAAATGGCATGTGGGCGAAATGACCGGATACCTCATGGGCCTGAACCACAGGGTGAAGGCACTGTGTGAGGGCATAGGGAAGACCGAACTAGGAGCTTATGGAAGGAAGTGAATGGTGATGTAGGAAGAGTGAAATATGAAAACACATGGCAGCAATATAGGAACAACCAAATGGAGGTAAAAGGGACTCATTAGGAAGACGAGGGCAGAGACAGAGTGGGAGATAGTAGAGGAACTCGGGGAGAAGGGAGAGGAGGAGGGAAGAGACTGGTACGTATGCCTTCCTGAGGGGGATAGAAAATAGGGAACGCCTCAACTTAGATGTAGATGCATTGTAGGTTCATGATTGCGTGAAGATAAACTTCATATCTTCAGTGATATATTTTAATGTTTGTGCATACAAAAAAAAAAAGTCAACTCATATGAACCGCAAACAGAAGATTTGGATCGATAATCTACCATACAAGCACACGAAGGAACAACTTGTATGTATACCAAACAGTATAGTCGGGTCATACTCAAACGATTCATAGCCTTTCAGATACCCATAATTCATCTCATTCAGGTACATAAAGTGACATACGACTCTGCAAGTGTCTATGTATAAGGAATTTTGATGTGTTGCATGTAAATAACATGGGTAGCCTAATACTCCAAATAGCCTAGGAAAGCATTCAACAGTTATTATTTACTATTTCATGATATTTCGACTATTAATCGTTATTTACATGCAATACATTATTAAAATACCCTTTATTTGAACTAGCAGAGCCAGATGTCTTTTAATATAACTGAAGTGAGCTATCAATCAATGAGTACGGAAAAAACATAGATCGTTCGAGTATGATGTGACTCAGTTTTTAAATACAAGTTTGTCTTTTCTTGTGCTTGAATGTTAGATTATCAGTGCAAACGACTGAGTTGTTTTTTGTATACATAAACATTCAAATATATTATCGAAAAATATGCTTGAATTTCTATCACAACAGTTGATTTCCACGCATACACGAACCGGAAGTGCGCAGGTGACACATCCATCAAAATTCCCGCTTTGTTGGTGGACAGACGGAATGAAACAGCCTATAGGTGGTGTCTGCCCAGTTTGTTGTATGCAGATGTTAGACTGCTGTTTGCAAGAAATGAGTATGATATAAGTGGGATGGTAGAACCTCTTTAACAAAACATGTGTGGCCAAGGCCTTTTTAATAACCTTTATTTTTCCTTTCCTCTGGGAACTTATCTTAATTTATTTTCTCCTAGCAAAATCTCTCCAGCCTTCTATTGCGGGAAATAGGGACAGGCTGATCATGTTTCCCTATGCATATTTCGAAGTTTAATAATTATATTTGATTTACATCCCAGTGATCCTGCACTTCTATTTTAATATACAGATACTGAAAAACGAACGTGGAGGAAGCACAGAAGAAACAGAAGGAAAAGTATTCCAGGAGAAAGGGAAAGGACGTGAAAGTGTTTAATCTTAATGTTAGCGATCTAGTGCTAAGAAGGAACATGAGAAACCATTCCCGTATATGTGGTAAGATGGAGCCGAGGTGGCTTGGACCCTTCATGTGAGTGTAATGTTGTAATCATTATAATTCATATTAGTCCGAGAGCTAGCTACGGGTGATTTTACCCCAACGAGCCCAGAAGATATAATGCTCTAACTTGGTTAAGTTTATCACCGACAATTGAAAAAGGTTTGTCAGCTGCTTCAACTCGGGTGGGTGTTGCCCCCAGGGGGTGCCAAAATACCCCTTTTTGAGGTTGATTTTACTTTTCAAACTATACACTTCAAACTTTGTATATAAAACTATGTATTTATTCTTAATAATATGGCGATATAACTCACAGAATATTTAAGGGGGATGAAGGGGTCAGCTGCCCTTAAAAAGACCCTAAAAGTGTTGGATTTTACCCCAAAAGCTACACGAATCATATTCACTCAGTATAATGATAAAATGCAGTAGATATGAATCTACTAATAACTGACACTATTTCTCGGTGGTAAAAGGGGGTCAGCTGCCCTCCAAATTTAGTCTGATTTTGGCCCTTGGGGTAAAAATGTCTTACCCCAAGAGCTACACGTACCAAAATGCAGTAGCACAGAGTTAATCTGTCCAAATTGATAATGAGACTAAAACTGACAACATTATCAGGTGGTAAGATGTGGTCAGCTGACCTCCAAATTTTGCCCATTTTGACCCCGTGAGGTAAAAAAAGACAACTATGAGTTACAGTTTTTATATTTATTATATAGTTACTTTAAGTAACAAAAGTAATGTTGGAGTAAAAACTGACTCATTTTTCTGGTGGTAAGATGGAGTCAGCTGACCCCCAAAATGTGTCCCATTTAGTTCCTAGGGGTAAAATATAATAAATTGTTCGTACAACATTCAGATTTCTACCATAGGTAGAATAAGTAGCTTAACTAATATTGACATATTAACTGACATGATTAAAGGGTGGTAAGTTAGTGTCAGCTGACCCCCAAAATTTACATCTCTTTGTTCCTAAGGATAACAACAACAACAACAAAAACTGTTCGTACAACATTCAGATTTTTACCATAGGTAGAGAAAATAGTTTAACTAATATTGACATATAAACTGACATGATTAAAGGGTGGTAAGTTAATGTCAGCTGACCCCCAAAAACTTACATCTCTTTGTTCCTAAGGATAACAACAACAACAAAAAAACCTGTTCCTACAACTTTCAGATTTCTACCATAGGTAGAATAAATAGTTAAACTGATGCTGACATTTAAACTGGCTTGATTTAAGGATTTAAGGGGGGTGAGTTAGGGTGAGCTGACCCCCCAAATTTGCATATCTTTGTTCCTAAGGATAACAACAAAAAAACCCTGTTCCTAGAGGTTTCAGATTTCTACTATAGGTAGAAGGAGCATAACTAAGGCAGACATAAAAACTAGCATTCGTTGGAAATACCTGATATAGTATAGCATAGAGTATGGAAGACATTTTACATATATTTTTTCAAGAGTATATCGTTTCTCAATATGTTAACGTGTATTCATTGGTCTTTACAGTCACTCGCTGTTTTCAGTTTCATCGTCAGTAGTATCATCTGCATCAGTGTCACTTTCCATTGCCAAGTCATCTGGAAGAAAATTTTATTTTAACTGAAATCAACCGAGGATGCTACTTTTGCTAATATGTGAAGTAACTTTAACGAGTTATTTGTAATTCTGGATTGTTTTATAGTTTCTTATACGTTCAATCCTGAAAAATGGGTTTATCAATGGCCTTCAATTATCTGCCATAATTAACACAGCAGTAATAATGAAATAGATTAATATTGCGATTATTCATTAAAAGTAAGTACATACCTGTGCAGTCATTAATATCTTCATCATCGGAGCCATCCTTGTCATTCTGCAGCACGTCGATTGTCTTGGGGTACAAGTCACCTTCTGTCCAAAGAATCTGGTAACTACCATATCCCAAAGTCCATCCAGACTCTGTTGGCGAGATAGGACTCTGAGTAGCAAGGTCAACAGAATTCCACCTGTTAGCTATGAGGTGTACTCTCTTTATTTTCTGCTTCAGGACATTGTGACACGGTGGGAGGGTGCTTCCGTCCATTTTTTTCAAACAGCTGATGCGCGCTTCATCCAATTTACCAGAAGGTTTGTACCGTTCTAGGAATAATTCCAATCGTATATCATTGATGAATTGACTTTTCCTTTTACCGTACATTTCAGCTGTGAACTTCTCAATTGATGAAAAGTTTCATCTGATATTGTTTGTTCCTTCCCTAAGGCTGTGAAAGAGTTCTGGAAATTGGCGTTCTTCTCCAAGATCTTTAGTGGCCGAACTTTTCCTTTTCGGGAAAATGCTGCAGTGTAGTCGCAGCCAGTGAATGCATGGTATGCGGGCATCGCTGAACACAATGACTCGCCTAGGTTTGCTGCAAGCTTGGTCATGTCGATGTACCTTCGTGTATTGTTTGAGACTAGTCCTGCATCTATCCAAACCTTGTGATTACAGAAGTTTGACTGAGATCCAAGACCAATAACTAAGCAGTCAGTGTCATTCGTTCTTATCACTATGTTTTTCTGTCCAGTTATCTTGTGCACATGGAAGAACATTCTTGCGTCTGCTTCTTCGTGGTCATTGCTGTATCTTGATTCTTCTGATTTCATGACCGAATTCCCTTCCACCACATATTTGTAGCAGGTGTCGCCATCATTTGCATACAAGGTTTTGGTTCCCAAGTGTTTCACATTGCAATCATCTGACCAACTAGCAACCAAGTACTTGACCAGAGATTCTTTAAATCCTGCGTTGCGTAAAGCACTCATCCAATTGGCTGGTCTTTTCTGATTGCCACCTGTTATTTTGAATGAATCAACAGATCCATCCCTTGCAGCTCTTTCACAGTCTTTGATTGATGGACTTAGCCATTTATCAGACACGAAGTGAATTTCATCGCCTTCTGATGCCATGATTTTCCGTAAAATGTGTGATGATATCCCACCAAATTTCGTGGGAAGGGCTGCACCTGGCAATAGATGGAAGTAAAATGATGCATCGATTATGGTGACATCGATGTGTTCCGGAGAGTTTGATTTCACCTTGTTCTCAAGATATTGCATCAGAGCCGATTTTGGTGTTTTCAGCATTGTACCATCCACATGACAGTGATAATGGTACAGGTGTCAGAGGATATTTTAGCACTTCTGCTAAGTCGATGCGTTTCTCTACTGAAGCATACAGAATGCTACCAAACAAGTCACGGACCATACATGCTGCCACTCTTTTTACATCTGTTTTCTTTGATTTTGTTCCTGCAGTTGCAAATGTTGACACCTCTTGCCGAGTAATCTTTGCTAGAAACCTTCCAGGCTCTTGGCGGCACTCATTCATGAACTTCTTTCTCTGGACTTCACCTGCTTCCCTGACATTGAGGAGAAAGCTTTCTACTTCCTCTGGAGCAGTTTTTCCAGTCCCAATATTGTACAGATGTTTGGAGTCTATGTCTTCAGTGAATGGATTCATTGTTTCTTTTATCATGTAGATTATGTCCTTGACTGTTTTGTTGTCCTTCCTAATTGCATGCTTCTTCAGCCCATGTGTTACATCTTCTTTTTTATGCATGCCAGCTTCTTGAAATACATGTGACAGAATGGATGTCCGAATGAAATGAGATTCGGCCCATCTTTGCCTTGCAGATATGGAGTTTGTCATTGCGGCAATTCCAATCCGCTGGCTGGCAGCATCCTTGTTTATAGTTTGCTCCAATGTCAGATCAATTGGACTTCCAGAGAATGGCTTCTTGGTTCTCTTAACAGAAAACAGTCCGTCTTTGAATTCTTCATAGATTTCTGGATGTGTTTCTTTAAGCTTCAGTAGATTATCGTGATACTTTACTGTCCAGCGGGCATAGTTGTGATGGTTCAAGGCGAAGAAATAGTTTGCCATTTGCAGCAATGTGTTTGTGTACCCCTCCAAGTCTCCGGTTCTGACACTGCGGCTGTATCTGTGGTACAGGTGCATCAGGCTGATGTAGCTACACCAAAACTGTGCAGTTTTTCCATTGTCCCCGGCCAGTGTTTTTTCATAGAAGTCTCTGTATCTTTCCAATATGTCGTTTCCTTCCTTTGAATGTTGGTATTTGTTGATATCTGGAGAATCACTGATGCATTTTAGCTCATTCTGAAGCACTGGTACTATGTCAGGGTTGTTTTGGCTTTTTTGAAACCATTCAAAAAAGAGTATTTCCAGAGAAACCGCTAGCAGTTCGTGTATTCTCTTGCAGCGGTTGTAATGCTTTCCTTTGATAAATCCGTTTATAGAGCCCACTGCTAGTGCACCGCACTCATTCAATATGTGCGGGGCACCAGATTCAGCGATCAGCTTCCCAATGACACAAAAATATGCTTTCTCCACATGGAATGACCCAAGTGAAATGAAGAGATTGTCAAATACCGGCTTTTCCTGGGCTTGTATTTGCAAAGCTATTTTTGCTATGGCTAGGTCGTAGGTGACAACCATGCAAGACTTGTTGGACTCCTCTGCTAATTTCTGTGACCTTTTCATTGTTTCAACAACGACAGCATTTGATGTGGGTGATTGGTTTATTTGTGGCAAATACCAAACTTTCATCTGTTTTCTACAGTCATAAACTCTCTCTGCATTCCATCCTGCCCACATTGGTGTATTTGGATTTTGCCACACATCCAACATCCAGAGAACATCTTTCTTCCATGACCCTAAGTCAACATTTTCCTCACTTGTCAGAAGTCTGATATCATCGGCAGCCAGTAACCCGGCGTTTTCTAGGCGTGGTTTTTTATGATAAGGCTGAATTTCAGAGCTTTCAGTTTCATAGGAACGCCGCCTTTTCTTGCTTAGGCCGACTCCAATTGTTGGCAGGGATGCTTTTGTTTTTGTTTCAGTAATATTCTCATGATGAATTCTATCTGACTCTGGCTTTTGGGCTGAGGCTTTAGCTTCAACGAGCTGGTACGCTATGGCAACTGTATCATGAAGTGTGTCCTTGCCGCTCATAGTTTCAACAAATCGATCAAAGTTGTCCCAGGCTACTCCAGTTCCATATTCATTTCCTGAGTGCATACCAAACGGCATTTCGTTGTCATTATTTTTGACCGAAAATGTTAGTTCAGTTTCTATTTCTTCAGCCGTATGGTAACTGGCACAATGACCCATTCTGTTCAGCACTTCTATTACTTTTCTACACCCAGTCATGCTCTTCATAGCCAGAGCTGTAATCAGATGCTTTCCTGGTTTTTTCTTACCAGATGTTGCAGAAAATACTGCATCCTGACTAATAGCCCTGATTCGCCGCTGTTTTCCTGGTTGTTTCCATATTCTTGAGTCTGGACCACCAACTAAGTATTTGAAGAAGTCTTGGACTAACTCCGGGACATCAACTTCCCCACCAATTATATCTTGCATGGTCGGACTTGAAGGTATTTGCTTTTGTGGGGCTTTCATGATGGCTTCACGAAGTACCAATGCTGCATCTCTGATTTTCATTTTAATATCCATGAGTTTATCAAATTTGAAAGCAAGTGCTTCTTCTTTTGACATCTCAGACGAATGGACAATACTTCCACGTTTTGTCTTTCCCTTTTGAACCACGATCCTCTCACCAAAATGTTTGGTTAATTTTTCATCCAGCTTTTGTGCTGTTGGGGTTGCATGTTGAAAGTCCTCACCACCTATTTCATGAACAGTGGCTGTATAATAGGTGTTCAGGTCAGTTAACAAATGCACCTCGCGCTTCTCAATTACATTCTGTTCAATGTAAGATATCAATGAGTCAAAAGCCTCTCTATGAACTTCTTTCTCTCTGCTTATGTACCCTGTCCTTGGTTGATTTCCATTTTTGGACATTGCCCTTGCTTGACTCTGGTACAGTGAGCGACAGTTGGCGTGGTACCTCAATCCTTTTGCAACAAAATCCTGGTCTCTTATCTGTGTTAACAATTTTTCATCCCCTTTCATTTCAGCATATTCTTGAATGTTTGCAGCAAACTGGGCTGTCTCAGCTGAAACTAATTTTGCTCCACGTTTTAATTATTTTTCTAGCCGATCCACAAAACAAGCACATCGGCTGGAAATCACATGTGCCCTCTTTCGATGTTGCTGCCGATTCGTTCAAGCTTAGTGATTGTTTTTCTTGGCTCATGTGACATGAAGGATTTTCTTGGCTCATGTGACACGAAGGTTTGGTTGCAGATCTGTGAGCCTTTGGTAATGCTGTAAATTTCCTATAGCACTCGTGGTGATAACCATGGATACTGTCTACTACAGTTGGCAGGGATATGTCAGCATATTTCAAGTTTTTTTGTTTTCGTAGCATTAATATTTCCTTGCATTTTGCCAACTTGTCATCTTTGAAGCAAATGACTCTACCAAAATCTTGATACTTATCACTGCTCTTGATGTGTAAGGAACACAGCATTTCATCTGAAAAGTCACAACAGTACCCTTATCAGCCCACAGTCACTCTGTTTTCAATTATATTTGTTATCAACTGTCACAATTTCTAATTATATTGTAATATAACTGGTGCTTGGTTTTCATAATAATAAAGTGCTTTAAAGTTTGAAAAACTCACTGTACCCCGTTATTCACCCCGCCCGTGCATCCCTTACACCAAAAAAACATGTTTCATGCAGGGAACCCCAACAACAATAGTTTTACATGTATAGTGTATCACAATATAAAGCATTTTGCAAGAAAAGTGTGCAGCGAGTTAAATGACTTACCAGGCGCAGATTTAGTGTTTTGATTGTCTGATAATTCATTGCTTTCCTGACCTGACGACAGTGACTGGATTGCTGGATGGTCTTGACTATTTGATGCAATCTTGTCTGTGCTGAGATCACCAGACAAATCATCACCTAAAAGTTATGATAAAGAACCTTTTAACATCGGCATTTCAAACTAGTAACAGTAATAAAAAAAAGTATAAAAAATACTCAGAATTTGATTCTTCTAAATTAGCAAAATGAAACCACTAACCTCCTGATATTACATCGCCCTCATCCATCGTCATAAACCGTGTTTAGATTTCCAAAGAAATCATACACATGTTCTCTGAAAAGTTCATCGAATGGTGTTAGGGTAGTACGTACATAGAAAGTTGTGGATATACCTTGATTTGAAGTGCTCCACGTATGTGTCAATAATGTTGCCGTCAAACAATAACTAACAAGCAAAAACAAAGTAAGTAGATGATAATATATTAAGCAAAACAAAATGGGAACTACCACTTACGCTTTGCATAACTACTCCGGCTTATGCGTTTGACACATGTCAGTTGACTACACCACACCATGCAGTTAACCACGACGTTGCTTGCACGACCCCTATGAGCAGAGCCTCATAGCGAGCCTTCCCTCTCGTTTGGTGCAAACCCAGGTACTGTTATCCTGGCCGTCACAGCACCAAGCAGCCACACAGTGCAGCCACAAAAAAAAAACAGTTTAATAATAAAAACACAGACAATCAAAACTCTATAACTTAGATCACCAACTAGGAGCTCGTAGAACCCTGGGGGCTTCCGGCGACCATCACCAAGGGTTCTCCAAAAAATCGTAAAATAATCCTGTGCTATTACAGTATGACTTTTCACCAAGTCTATCATATTAGCTCATTTGATGCAATCTTGAATTCCAAACTCAGTATACATTGCTTAATAACTTTAAAAAAAACAGACGATCATATCTTGCATTAGAACACTATTAACAAGGGTGCCTTGGAAAATGAAAATTCATGGGAGGGGTTCCACCAAGGTTTGGAATCACTGCTCTTTAACGTATGATTTATATCACCGATACACCACCATATGTACATACCATGACACACACACCCTATAAATAATCACAACAAGTATACCTATATACGCATACAATGATAGTATATATCAAAAAAAGATAACATAATACAAACAATGAAAATACTTACATACGGGAAATCCGAGAGTTGGTTCGTTGTACATGGCTGGAGAGGGCGAGACTGAGGAGCCGTGTTCAGCACACTCCCCACAATACCTCCCAATGAATTATTATACTAGCAATGAGACAATGAATCTGTGAATGAAGCCTGGCTTCAGATTATTTTTTTCTCTCATTGTAACCTGCCGTCTCGGATCAGCGGAAACACAAGACACGAGTTTGGTAGATAGGAGAACATCAAACAACCGAGTACCATTTAAGGCCGGTCAGCCCTGACAAATATCTGATTTTAGAGTAAGTTCTTAGGTAGGCATTTGTTAACAGAAAATTGTAAGAACATCATTTATTTCATTACCCCTACGAACCAGAGGGGGAAATTTGGGGGTCAGCAGACCCTAACTTACCACCCTTAAATCAAGTGAGTTTAAATGTCAGCATCAGTTTAACTATTTATTCTACCTATGGTAGAAATCTGAAAGTTGTAGGAACAGTTTTTGTTGTTGTTGTTGTTATCCTTAGGAACAAAGAGATGTAAATTTTGGGGGTCAGCTGACACTAACTTACCACCCTTTAATCATGTCAGTTAATATGTCAATATTAGTTAAGCTACATATTCTACCTATGGTAGAAATCTGAATGTTGTACGAACAATTTATTATATTTTACCCCTAGGAACTAAATGGGACACATTTTGGGGGTCAGCTGACTCCATCTTACCACCAGAAAAATAAGTCAGTTTTTACTCCAACATTACTTTTGTTACTTAAAGTAACTATATAATAAATATAAAAACTGTAACTCATAGTTGTCTTTTTTTACCTCACGGGGTCAAAATGGGCAAAATTTGGAGGTCAGCTGACCACATCTTACCACCTGATAATGTTGTCAGTTTTAGTCTCATTATCAATTTGGACAGATTAACTCTGTGCTACTGCATTTTGGTACGTGTAGCTCTTGGGGTAAGACATTTTTACCCCAAGGGCCAAAATCAGACTAAATTTGGAGGGCAGCTGACCCCCTTTTACCACCGAGAAATAGTGTCAGTTATTAGTAGATTCATATCTACTGCATTTTATCATTATACTGAGTGAATATGATTCGTGTAGCTTTTGGGGTAAAATCCAACACTTTTAGGGTCTTTTTAAGGGCAGCTGACCCCTTCATCCCCCTTAAATATCTGTGAGTTATATCGCCATATTATTAAGAATAAATACATAGTTTTATATACAAAGTTTGAAGTGTATAGTTTGAAAAGTAAAATCAACCTCAAAAAGGGGTATTTTGGCACCCCCTGGGGGCAACACCCACCCGAGTTGAAGCAGCTGACAAACCTTTTTCAATTGTCGGTGATAAACTTAACCAAGTTAGAGCATTATATCTTCTGGGCTCGTTGGGGTAAAATCACCCGTAGCTAGCTCTCGGACTATATGGTAAATGAACCAAGAGCTATCAATGTGATGGGTTATTATCAGGCTAGGTAAGCTGTAAAAGTAATTTTAAAGGAAAAAGAGAGTAGAAGAACATTGAATGAAGCTTAGTGAACAGATTAAATAAAATAGAAAGGCTTATTATAGAGAAGTAAAAGTGGCAAGTGGATGGTGAGAGATTAAGAAATGAAAGTGATGGAGTGACGGAGGCAATGTTTAATGATATGGGAAGACATGATGAGAGACATGTTATGATTTAATTCTTGGATGTGAATGGAGAAAGGTGAAAGTAGATTGGGTAGTCAGAACCACTGTTATAAAAAGGAAATTAAAGAAGCTATAAATAGACTAATTATGGCTAAAACCACAGACATAGATGAAACACCACGAGAGTTGTTGATGCATGGAGGCAAGGTGGAACTGAACATGATGTATGTAATGTATCAGCTTGCATGGGAAGTATGCAAGGTTTCAGGTGATTGAAAAAAGGGTTAGGATTGGTAAACTGTATAAAGAGAAGGGTAGTAGAGAGGAATGTAAGAATTATAAAGAAATTTAATTGTTGAGTTTTCTATGGAAAATATATGCTAGAGCTCCTAATATAAGGCTGCAAGAAAGAGAGGTTGGCCATTCTGTATTGTCTCCGCTTTTTATTTTCCCCTCCCATAAACTATCCATATCCAAGGGCCTTGTCCACCCTCGTATGGAGTATGCATCTCACGTGTGGGATAGGCTCCACGCACACTGCTCTCTTGGACAGAGCAGAGTCCAAGGTTCCTCATCTCATCAGCTCTCCTTCTCTTATTGACAGTCTTCTACCTCTTAAATTCTGCCGCCATGCTGCCTCTCTATCCACTATCGATATTTTCACGCTGACTTCTCTTCTCAACTTGCTAACTGCATGCCTCCCCCCCTCCCGCGGCCCCACTGCACACGACTTTCTACCCTTGCTCATCCCCGTACTGTCCAAATTCCTTATGCAAGAGTTAACCAGCATCATCACTCATCCATGACTTGTCCTCTTTCTAGAGGAGTGTATCAAATCGCCTCCACTCGAAATTGGCCTCTATTTTGGCCACTCTTCACATTTTTCTTTTGTAGGAGCAGCGATTAGCAGGCTTTTTTCTACACTTTCTTTTTGTTGCCCTTGAACTGCTTCATTAACTGTAAAAAAAAAAAAAAAAAATTGTAAGAATTGAAGAAGAACAGATTTTAGAAAAAGGAGAGGATGTTGGAACCAGATAGAAACATTGATGTTTTTGGTAGAAAATACCTTGAAAAGAAATAGTAACTATAGTATATGCTGCCTTTATGGATCTGGAAATGGTTTATATTCTAGTTGAGTGGGAGGTGACAAAAGTATATACTAGGGTGGGAGATAATAAACTGTTCAGTACAGTGAAATCTTATTTACATTGGTGCAACCGCAGTGGTTAAGGTTGAAGGGTATGAATGTGAAAAGTTTGAAAATGGAGGTAGGAGTGAGGCAAAGTTGTAAATATCCCCCTGGTTGTTCAGTGTGTTAATGGATGGAGTAATTAGAGACGTGAGAACATGAGTAATAAAAGATGTTGAATGGAGAAAGTTGGAATGTTTTAAGATGTTTGTATGCTGCTCATGTCATATTATTGACAGACAGTGAGGAGGACCAGCAAAAAGTAGTGCCAAAGTCAGGATGTAGGAAGGAAAGAAGATGAAGGGAAAACCACACAGAGTAATGGGATGGTATTTGAGAGACAGGAGTATGATGCTGTCGACTTTTGAAAAGGGGTTTAAAATAGTTAAATCATTTGAAAGAAAGTTAATAATCCTCTTTTTTTCAGTATCGCTGCGATTGATGACAGCCAGCGAGTGCTTTTGCAGCCTATTGGAAAAATGAAGCCTCTGCAGGTGTGGTGTCCTTGTGATCAACTCAAGCCATATATCAAGCGTAAGGATAATGGACAGCCTTGGATCTTTCAAGTCAGGCTCTGCAGGAAGAGATATTAAGGCCTGTTACTGTTTCCCTTTCTGCTGAAGCTCCTGACACTGAGGGCAAGGCAGCACACACCACCACTACACCCATTCCTATATTATGGCAGAAGCAGTCTGGTTTGGGAAAGCGGAAGCAGTATAAAGCTACTTCTAATGAACTACCACCCTGCAAAACCTCCATATGCGAGGAAGTTATGATTACGGGATGTACCCCCGCACCAAAAAGATCTCCCGAGCCACTCCCTGTCACCAGGCAATCCCAACCTCTCCAGACATGGACTCAAATTGAATGTGCAATGCAAACCAGAGTGGTGCATGGTTGGCAGACGCTGCCATTGATCATGCACAAGGACTCCTTTTGAACAAGTTCCCCGAGATGCCTGGTTTACAGAATCGAATGCTGTTCGGGCCTCTTCATGCTCCACGTGTTGCTGCTCCAGCTGGTGGTTGGGTTCAAATTTTGAATTTGAATGACAACCACTAGCTGTGTGCTAGCACCGTGGTGTGTGATCCTTGGGTAGTGAATCTTTTTGATTCCTTTTTATAGGTGATACAGCCCCGCGTCTCCTCGGTGAGTTGGCAAGGATGCTTCACACTGAGAAGCCGGAGATGGTAATCAACTGGCAGTCGTGTACGAAGCAGACTGGAGGAGCAGACTGTGGAGTGTATGCAATTGCATTTGCAACTGCATTATGTCATGGGTATAACCTAGGTTCGTATAACTTTCCTCAAGAGCATTTGCGAAGCCACTTAGTAAAATGCTTTACGGAAGTGAATATAACCATGTTTCCCTCCACCTTTTCAGGAAAACCTGCATGTAACAACACAATGAAAGTATCATTGGTTTGCCTGTACCGTATGTCCTGTGATAATCTGGCATTCAACCACTGCTTCCTTTGCAAGGATAAGTTTCACACCCAGTGTGTAACTAAGCCTCATTGCCTATGTAAGAAATGTTCCAGGAGGTTTCTGTAATAAGTGATTCCTATAGTTGGTTCAGCCAAGTCTGAAGTGAGCAAGATCGTGCGCAGGCAACTTGTAGCCACACGGCGTGTCCTATTTCGTGGATACTATGTGCTAGCCTACGCATAGTAAACAGTCATCAGTAGCAATAATATGCTGGCAGCAATAACAAATACGTACCGTCAATTACAGTCACCTCTCGATTAACGCGAGGGTTACATTCCTGGAGATATCGCGTTATTTAAAATAGCGTTATTTTAACATAATTTCCCCGTAGAAAACAATGGTAATAGGGGGGGGTTACGTTCCTGGACCCTGCGAAAGTCTGCCTATTTTGGGAATTTTGTTACTCTTACCTTAAAAAAAAAAACATTATTAACACATTAGCAGGTCACATAGACAACAAAAACACACGTTCTCATTTTATTTAAATTTGTTCTTCACCTGCGTCGGCCACCGTCCCTCCTCAACCCCCGCTCCCGTCACCAGCCGTTCCCTTCACCTCCGCCACCCCGCCTCACTTGCCTCCTTCCTCTACCTTTGACTACCCATGGTATTGGTGACAAAGATAACTCCTTTAAGTTAAAGTTTTCTAAAGAAAGAATTGCTACATTACATTTGTAAGTCCCTGACACAACAAAAACACGTACTCACACTCACCATCTCTTTGTTGATGCGTCACTGATCGTCGTCGTCGTCTGCTAGATCTTCACCCCGCTCCTGTGATGAGGCGGAAGGACGGGGTGTGGAGGGAGAAAGGAAAGCGGGGTGAGGATTAGGCAGACGACGACGACGACGACCAGTGACGCATCAACAGTGATGATGGGGAGTGTGAGGACGTGTTTTGTTGTGTCAGTGACTTACAAATGTAACGTAGCAATTATTTCTTTAGAAAACTGACTACGTCCAATGATTTGGTTACGTCATAAACTGAGAAGAGGTCGTTATAAAAAGTCAATAGATTTGATAGGCAGGATCTTTTGTTACGGAAGCCATGTTGTGAATCCCCAATTAATGGGTGGCTTTCGAGGTAACTCACAGTTTTGTCTCTAATTATGGTCTCAAGTAGCTTACCTACAATTGAAGTACTAATGGGTCGGTAGTTACCTGGTATATTTTTGTCTCCTTTCTTAAAAATCGTTGTCACGTTAGCCTTTTTCCAATCCGAAGGGACGATGCCTTGTCGCAAGGACATATTGAAAACGGTTGTGAGGGAGGAGAGTATTTCGCTCTTTCTTTCTTTAAGCAGTATAGAATATACTTTATCGGGTCCGGGACTTTTATTTGTTTTTAGTGAATGGAGAGTTTTATGGACTTCATCGGTTGTTATTTCAAAATTAGGCAATGCATACTCGAGATTTACATTAGTACTGGTGTTGGTGGTAGACTGTTAGTATTAAACACCGAGGAAAAGTAATTGTTTAAGAGGTTTGCAATGTGTTGACTGTCAGTCACTAGTGCACCGTCGCTGTTTGTTAAAGGTCCAATTCCACTTCTGATCGCCTTTATGTTGCTTATGTAACTGAAGAAAGATTTCGGATTATTTTTACAGTTGGCTGCAATATTTTATTTCATATCTACGCTTTGCCTGACTTAATAATCTTTTTACTCGAGAGAGAGAGAGAGAGAGAGAGAGAGAGAGAGAGAGAGAGAGAGAGAGAGAGAGAGAGAAGGGAGGGGGGCACACCCTGACCGCTGGGAGTGACCTCCCTAAGGGGTGCGGGGATAAAGACATATCCCACACTTCACTCACGGGGAAAGGGGATTGGGATTATAATTATCTTTCATTCACATACTTCAATATCTAGCTAATTATAGGTGTGTGTGTGTGTGTGTGTGTGTGTGTGTATATATATATATATATATATATATATATATATATATATATAGATATATATATATATATATATATATATATATATATATATACACACACTCACACCCACAGACAGCCCCCCACACCCACACCCGCATATACGCCCGCGCGAGTGCAGGACCGCCCTCACCAGGAAAGTTTGTATGGAAACTCAGCTTTGACATTTCGAAGGTGTTAATGAGGCTCGTAAAAGGATCTCCGCCTGTCAGATTATGGCCGCTGGCTGATGGGAGATGGAATGGCTTTTCTGTGCCTGGTATCGATTCGTTGTATTTTGGGAGCCACCGTTCGTAATAGTTCATCAAAATCAGTGGTCGACCTTCCAAGAAAATTATTAATTGATTAAACCCTGCTCCATTAACTCTCGGAGAGAGAGAGAGAGAGAGAGAGAGAGAGAGAGTTCCTATCCATAATGATCTCCCATCCACATCTTCCTCCTCCTCCTCCTCCTCTCCTCCCTCCCTCCTCAAAATATCCTGCGTATGTGAAGAAGAATGAAAGGAAGAAAGAAAAAAGAAAGAAATTGAAAGAGAGAAAGCAAGAAAGAAATAAGGAAATAAAGAAAGAGAGAAGGAGAATGAACGAGAAAGAAAGGGGAGGGAGAAAGAAAAGAGAAATCAAGAATGAAATAAAGAAATAAAGCGAGAAAGAAACAAACAAAGAGAGAAGGAAGGCGAAAGAGAAAAAGAAAGAGAAAAGAAGAATGGAAGAAATAAAGAAAGCAAAATAAAGAGAGAAAAAAGACAAGAAAGATAAAGAAAGAAAAAAAATGAAAGAGAAATAAATAAATAAAGGAGAAATAGAGAAGAAAGAAAGAAAGAAAAAAGGAGGAAATAGTAAAAATGAAAGAGAGAAAAGGTTGAACGATAAAAGAAGAAGAATGAAAGGGTGAAAGAAAGAAGAAGAATAAACGAAAGAGAAAAAGGAGAAAGAGAAAGGAAGAGAAACAAAGAAAGTAAAAATATAGAAAGAAAAAAGAAAAGAGAAGGAGAAAGAAAAAAACAAGAATGAAGGAGAAAGAGAAAGGAAGAATGAAAGAGAAAGAAAGGAGAAAGAGAAAGCAAGTAAGAAGGGAAAGAAGAAAGAAAAAAAAGAGAGGACGACAGGAAGAGAGAAAGAAAGGAAGGAATAGAGAAAGAGGAAGATAATTATCTCTGCTAATCCTCCCCCAATGGGAGCACACGCTGCGTTTTCCCCCTCTTCATTCAATATCTCCTCCAATTTCACTTCTTCATCTTCCACCTTTGATTAGATAGTTAGTGTAGCTTGTCACAAACAGCCTCGTAAGGACCAGCAGGCCTGCTGTTGTTTGTTTTTCCTTTGTGTTTCTTTGTGTTCCCTCCTCTCCTTAACCCTGACGGCAGCACTGCCGTCTCATCTATCTCTAAGGCTGAACTCTTCGCTCAAACTTTCTGTAAGAACTCCACCTTGGACGATTCTGGGCATATTCCTCCTACTCATCCCCCTTCTGACTCCTTTATGCCTGTTATTAAGATTCTTCCTAATGATGTTTTCTATTCCCTCTCTGGACTCAACTCTCAGAAGGCTTATGGACCTGATGGAGTGCCTCCTATTGTCCTTAAAAACTGTGCTTCTGTGCTGACACCCTGCCTGGTCAAACTCTTTCGTCTCTGCCTATCAACATCTACCTTTCCTACCTGATGGAAGTATGCCTTTGTACAGCCTGTGCCTAAGAAGGGTGACTGTTCCAATCCCTCAAACTACCGCCCTATAGCTTTACTTTCCTCTCTATCTAAAGCTTTTGAATCAATCCTTAACCGGAAGATTCAAAAGCACCTTTCCACTTCTAATCTTCTATCTGATCGCCAGTATGGGTTCCGCAAGGGGCGTTCTACTGGCGATCTTCTTGCTCTCATAACTGACTCTTGGTCATCCTCTCTTAGCCGTTTCGGTGAAACCTTCTCTGTTGCGCTAGACATATCGAAAGCCTTCGATAGAGTCTGGCGCCAATCTTTGCTTTCTAAACTGCCCTCTTTCGGATTCTATCCCTCTCTCCGTTCCTTTATCTCCAGTTTCCTTTCCGGCCGTTCTATCTCTGCGGTGGTAGACGGTCACTGCTCTTCCCCTAAACCTATCAACAATGGCTTTCCACAGGGCTCTGTCCTATCACCCACTCTCTTCCTGTTATTCATCAATGATCTTCTTTCCATAACAAACTGTCCTGTCCACTCGTACGCTGACAACTCCACTCTGCATTATTCAACTTCTTTCAATAGAACCCCATCACAACAGGAAGTACACGACTCAAGACTGGAGGCTGCAGAACGCCTAACCTCAGACCTTGCTATCATTTCCGATTGTGGAAGAAGGAACCTTGTGTCCTTCAATGGCACAAAAACTCAATTTCTCCACCTATCAAATCGACACAATCTTCCAAACACCTAACCCCTGTTCTTCGACAACACTCAGCTGTCACCTTCTTCAACACTAAACATCCTCGGTCTATCCTTGACTCAAAATCTCAGCTGGAAACTTCATATCTCCTCTCTCGCTAAATCAGCTTCCTCGAGGTTGGGCGTTCTGTATCGTCTCCGCCAGTTCTTCTCCCCCGCACAGTTGCTCTCCATATACAGGGGCCTTGTCCGCCCTCGTATGGAGTATGCATCTCACGTGTGGGGGAGCTCCACTCACACAGCTCTTCTGGACAGAGTGGAGTCTAAGGCTCTTCGTCTCATCAGCTCTCCTCCTCCTGCTGATAGTCTTCTAACTCTTAAATTCCGCAGCGATGTTGCCTCGCTTTCTGTCTTCTATTGATATTTCCACGCTGACTGCTCTTCTGAACTTGCTAACTGTGTGCCTCCCCCCCCTCCCGCGGCCCCGTTGCACACGACTTTCTACTCATGCTCATCCCTATACTGTGTAATGTGTATACTATAACATACATGTGAATGTGTGAATGTATGTCGTATCGCCATGGCCCAGCGGCGCCAGGACGTTACACACAGACGCTACGTTGTGCTTAGGAGGTGCTCCTTGCCGTGGGAACGGTGTTGATTCAGCAAGCATGGTGCCGCTGGCCGCTCCTGTCCCGGGAGACGCCGGGGCAGAACAGAGCGGGAGGCGAGCGAGAGCACAGGACTTCTCGGAGTGTGCGTACGACTTACGACTCGTCCACAAAATACTGTAACTATTCTGTGAATATATTTAAAAAGCAATACAACCATTTAATCAACCAGAGAGAGAGAGAGTAAATTAAGTGAACTCAAAGTGAACTTAACGGCTCCGCTCGGCCAACACATAACCCACATCACTTAACTAAAAGGCTAGTGTGTTGTCTCACGACTTCTATCAACTGGAGAAAGCAGGCAACGGTACACCGGACCTGACGTGAGATAACAGTTCGCGCCTTAATCAAAAACACAAAAAACAGCTAACAAAAAGGCTAACAAAAGTGGTGAACAGCGGCTTCCGGACCTTCTCCGAAGTGTTCTATGTGTGTTATCTCTCTCTCTTAACACTTAACGGTGGCAAGTGTCGTCAAGGGGCAGACAGGAAAGTGTGCAGGAAAGCTGACACAAGCAACGCCATTCCCCCTTGGCCCGTCCGAGTCGAGTCAGCACACTCCACCACACCACCCCGCGCGCCCCGCCCCGCCACACCTCGCGCGCCCCGCCCCGACGCGCCCCGCGCGCCCACATCGCCCACTGTCGGGATACTGCTTCCCAATTCTGGGACGCCCACTTGTCTGCCTACGACACAGTCATTCGTGGGTGGGCGCTTACCTTCGCCTTGGTGGAGATCTTGGTGGAGCGTGGTCGCCCCTCCGCCCTTCCTCACCGCTGCCAGACGCTGCCGGGCAGAGCGAGCGGTCTCTCTGGCCGCTCCAAGGACGCGGGGACACCCGGGACAGCCAGCCAAGGACGAGTGCGAGCCAGCCGAGGACGAAGGAGTGCCACGGGCACAATCTTCACACTTTTTTTTATGGTATCCACATGCATGTAGCTGACACACCACTAATTATATTAATACACCACTTGTTGATGACATTTCAGGTGATTTTTTTTTTACGTGCTTTGTGTGTCTCCGTGTGGAGCCGTATCTAGTTTCCCTTAGGCTGTTGAATTTTATTCAGGTGTAGAGGGATGTTTAATATTTTTCCTGATTTGTGAACATTGTTTGCATTTTATATATAATCATTCATTTTCTTTTCTCCTTTCTTTTGTGTGTTTTATTGCACAATGGGGAAGTTTTTATCATGCTAAGTATTCACTCTTTTTAATGCGTTTTGGAAGCATCTGAGGCGAGTGAGCACACACTTAGCGGTGATACTTTTTCTTTTCCCATATTTTTCCTCATGAAGCCATATTTTCCTAATGCCTTTTTTTTTAAATGGCAGGTCAGCCTGATAAAGATATAGAAATTTTGGCCAAGGAGTTCCAAAAGTTGATGCAGGATTCGGAAGCGCCCGCCGAGGATGTCAATTCCCGTGTCCTAAGGAGCGGGTCAACTCATGACAGAGTTCCTCCTCCTCCTCCTCCTTCTTCTCTCCCGCATGATAACAAAGGTAATATCTTGACTAACCAAGAATCCACAATGGCTACTAACACTATTAAACTTCTGCCGACTACGGCATCAGTCAAAGCTTTCGCAGGCAATGAACCGGATTACAGTGCGAGAGACTTCATTCTGCAATGCGAGGATGTTATGAACAACTCATTTGTGTCAGAACCGGGAGATAAAATCTCCTTCATTAGGTCTAGATTAAAGCCGGGAACAGAAGCATCAGCTCTTCTGTACACCAGCGCGTTCATGGAACCGCAACAAACCCAAGATTATGCCCAGTTTCGGTCACATTTTTTGGAGTCTTTTGGGGAAGATGTTAGGCACAGCCTCGTCAAAGGTGTTAATGTAGCTGTGACCAAATTGATTTCAGCTGTGGAGAGTAAAGAGCTTTTAGCCGGACAAGTAGACGCCTATCGGTTGTCTACTGATTTGGGCGCCTATCTGAAAGCTGGTGGCTGGACTGAGGGAGAGAATATGTCTCTATCCAATGTTCTCAAATTTTTTGAATTTTTTGTATACATGGCTGTCATCAAGGGCCAGTTTCGAAAAAGTTCTTTATCCCTAGCCTACGGCCCCGCTGACAAGTTGCACGACTTCATGCTTAAAATAAAAACTATGATGGAGGAGAAAGACGGAGCACCAGTCCCCGCTGTAGCCTCTGTCGACCAGAAGGCCGCTAATGTTAGCGCGTCCTCATCAGTGGTGGCGTCCACCACCGAAAAGCCTAAGCTCCACTGTTCGTACTGTCAGCGCGACGGTCATACGGTTGACTATTGTGTAAAACGTCAGCGGGATCGCAAGGCTAATAGGGAGAAGGGAGGCTCGCCGATGTCAGGCAAATCTGCTTCTCAGAAGACCCCGGCCACTTCAAAAAGTCGAGCCGCGGGCTACCACACTGGCAAGTTCTGTTTTGTCCACGGTGCTGGTAGACACACCACAGAGGAGTATTTCATTGTGCTACAGTTAAAGAAAGAGCGAGCAGGAAAGTTCGTGAAGGGGTCGGGGGAAGCCGAGCGCCCTCCCAAAATCGACCCAGGGTAGCAACCCGAGGGGGGGAGGAAATCGAGACTGCAGTGCAGGCGGACAACAGTAGCTTGTATGAATCTGTTGTGGCCGCGTGCAGTCAGCCTGAAATTATGGCGCTTAAAGTCAAGCTGGGTCCGCTACAAGCGTCATTTGCGGTCGACACCGGCGCGGCGGTTAATGTGTTGTCTGAAAGGACATACTTAGCTTTGAAACGCGCGTCGCGGGGAGGCCGCTACCAGCTACGACCCTCGGACCTGAGCCTTTGCGGTGTCACCGCCGACAGGCTTAACATCCTTGGGTTGGTGAGTTTGCCAGTGAGTTTGGGACGAAACACCCCTGTCATGCGTTTGGATTTTTACGTGACGCCAAACTTTTCCCTGCCGTCTGACGGTCTTCTTGGGTTGTCGTCACTGAGGTCTAACCGCATGGTAATACTTCCAGATAGTAATACAGTAAGGTTTCAAGGGAGGTGTTTCAGGGCCATGGATCAACCTGTGCGCCTCGCTTCTCCCTGGGAAAGAAGAGAAATACCCAGCAAGGGTCGGGAAAGTGTTTCTCCTGAGTCGGTAGTGCATACCGTGCCGACTCTTTCCACGGTGCCGGTGCATGGCGCGGGCACCACCTCACTTCATGGTCAACCACCAACACCAGCTGACGTTTGCAAGGGATGGAAAAATGTCAATGCGATAGTCGTGGGGAATCACGAAATCCCTCAACGAACCGCAATGTACATCCCTGTGTCAGTCCCTAACGCCACCGTAGGTTGTGACATCGGCCTAGAAGGGCCTAGTCGTGTCAGCACGCTAGCGATAGAGTCCACCCTTAACACGGTGCGCGAGGGAGGTAGGACCGTAGCTTTAGTGGTTAATGCCACTGGCGGTCCAGTGAAACTCAGAAATGGAGTAATTTTGGGTCGCGCTTTAGCGTTCGACGGACAGGTGTCCCCAGACCCTTTAGAGTTAAAGCGGCCTTGTGTCGGCGCAGTGGGTTAACCCGCCGCCGGCGACACATCTTGTCAGGCCTCATCTGTCGATTCTTTAGTCAAAGTGGTCGATTATCCCGAGCTTAAGGGCCCGCTTCTGAAGCTTTTACATCAGTATCGTGATGTCATTGCCCTGCCCGGTGAACCTTTAAGTGCGACTGCTACGACAGAACACAACATTAGGGTTAAACCCGACACCAAACCGGTGTACATTCCTGCGTACAGACTCCCACACAGTCAAAGGCAGGTTGTAGGTGAACAGGTTAAAGATATGTTGGACCAGGGTGTTATTCAGCATTCCCGATCTCCGTGGAACTCGCCCTTGTTTCTAGTCCCTAAAAAGGACGGGAGTTTCAGGCCTGTCATCGATTTTAGGAAAGTAAATGAGGTGACTGAGGATGATAGGTACCCTCTGCCTGTTTTAGGTGACTTGTTAATGTCCCTGGGGCAAGGGAATACTATTTTCAGTAGTCTTGACCTTTTAAGTGGGTACTGGCAGGTGCCGATGGCAGCTGAATCCAGAGAGATTACAGCCTTCAGTACCCCTAGCGGTCATTTTGAATGGTTAAGGATGCCATTCGGCCTCAAAACCGCACCCATTACTTTTCAGAGGATGATCAACACATTGTTCTCAGACATGATAGGCAAAGAAGTCTATGCATATTTAGATGATTTAATCATCTGCAGCAGGGATGGCGCCAGTCACCTAGCTAAACTAGAAGCGGTTCTGCTTAAACTCAGAGGCGCTAGCCTTAAGGCCAAGCTGACTAAATGTGAATTTTTAAAGGCGAAAATCACCTTTTTAGGCCACACTGTTGATGGAGATGGTATCCACACGATGGACGATAAAATATCGGCCATAAAGAATTTTCCGCAACCCCAAACCGTCGAAAACGTTCGGTCTTTCCTTGGGTTGTCCGGCTACTATAGGCCTTTCATACAAGGTTTTGCCAAAATTGCTTCGCCTCTAACGCAACTCTTAAAGAAAGAGGTCCCTTTTCATTGGAATGCCCCACAACACAAGAGTTTTACAGACTTGAAGTCAGCGTTTATCAACGCTCCAGTCTTGGCATTCCCGGACTACAACGTCCCTTTTACACTTTTTACAGATGCCTCAGCCCTGGGTCTTGGTGCTGTTTTGATGCAACCGGACGCTCGCGGTAAAAATCGCGCTATTGCGTACGCAAGTCGTACTTTAAACCAGGCCGAGTCGAACTATTCAGTGACCCACCAGGAAACCCAAGCGGTTGTTTGGGCTCTTAAACATTTTAGGGATATTATCCTTGGCTATCTTATCACTGTCTTTACGGACCACGCGCCAGTCACCGAGCTTTTTAAAGGTAGAAACCTCACCGGTCGCCTCGCCCGGTGGTACCTGACTATCCAGGAGTTTGGGCCAACCTTTAAGTATTTACCTGGCCACGCGAATGTCGTCGCGGATTCACTGTCTAGGAACGTACCTGTTGGCTCAGTGGCAGAAGCGCTTACTGAAATTCAAAATTTCAGTCTAAGGATTTAGCAGCAGCCCAGCGTCGCCATGACGTTTGGGGTAAGGTAATATACGCTCTGGAGTCGGGTGACGAAATAAGTCTCCCGCCACTACCTGTGTCTTTTTCACAATTTTTCTTGTCACAGGACGGGGTCCTGTGCCGCTACTGGCCCCGCAAAAAGGAGTCTGGAGTTTGTGATACCGGAGTGTTATGTACCGGCGGTGCTGAACTTAGTTCATGACGCGATCATTGCTGGTCACCCGGGGAGGGAGCGCACACTAACAGCGGCCCGAGCGGTCTATTTTTGGCCAACTATGCGTGTAGATATTGACGCGTATGTGGCTAAGTGTGTCAAGTGTGCCCAACATAAAGGGACGGTGCCTAAGCCTGCGCCGATCCTAGAATACCCGCCCCCTGCCCGGCCTTGGGATGTAGTTTCTATTGACTTGCTACAGCTTCCCGCGAGCCACCAGGGCTCTAGGTACCTCTAAGTTTGTGTAGATCACTTGTCTCGGTACGTTGTTTTAGCCCCAGTGCAAGATAAATCTGCTAAGTCCATTGCTCATGCCCTGATAACTCATCTCATTTGTCCGTATTCTACACCTAGAGTGTTGTTAAGTGATAATGGAACCGAGTTTCGAAATCAACTTTTAGCAGAAATATGCAAGCAGTTTACCATTACACAATCTTTTACAGTCAGTTATCACCCAGCCAGCAACGACCTTGTTGAGCGCGCGAATAGGAAGATTTTAGATGTCTTGCGCCCGGTCGTTAGCGGACTTCAGCATACATGGGAGGACTGGCTAGCATATGTTGCAGCAAGCATAAGCAGCAGTGTTTGTGAGTCAACGGGACAATCTCCCCACTACATAATTTTTGGGGTTGAGAAGAGACTCCCGTATGACCTGCTTGGTAGTTCTCATTCACCTGTATATAATGTAGATGATTATTCTAAGGTTCAACTCAAGGTTTTCACAGATATTCATAGAGAAGTCAGAAAGAGACTACAGGCTACATCTGAGGCTATGTGCTTGCAGCAACACAAGTGTGCCGCCCCTGTTTCCTTGAAAGTGGGTGACTTTGTTATGAATCGAGTCCCAGAGAGACATTCGAAGTTGTCCCCTAAATTCGTGGGCCCACGCCAGATAGTTAGGCAACTAGGTGGTCACAAATTTGAGCTTTATGATCTCATTTTTAATTCATATGAAATTGTGCATAGTGATCGCCTCAAAAAGACAGACGCCCAGCCTGAGGTCATCGATTCAACTTTAGTTGAGCCAGCGAGAACCGCCTGTTTGCCTCAGCCTGACGATGCTTTGTCTATCTTTCCAACACACGACTATAACCTGCGTCCTCGCAATTACTAATTTATTTGGTTCCTGAGCTTTTGCCTGCATCTTTTTCATGCGAGAGGGGAGTGCTTGAGTAATACTTTTCACTCTTACTCACTATTTTCTTTTTATTGCTGAGTTGATGCAGGGCAGTCAGTCTCCTTAGTATAATAATATTATTTAATAATATATTTAATATATATTTAATTAATTTAATATATATTGTGCTTCTGCTTGAAACAGACATTTTTCTCTGCAAAGACAGACTTAACTACACTTGGGCAGATGCTGTCCCTAACTTTTATTGTATCCAGCATGTGAATACCTTTCAGCTTTGGAAGTACGCAGACAAGTCTTACTTACTTACCTTTTCCTTGACATACCACTGTTAACCGTTACGGGAATTATTTTTGACATCACTGATGTCAGTCATCCACGTTCGTTCCGGTCGGAGGATAGGTGGAAATTTGTCTTTTGAATCTGATGTTTATTAATGCTGGAATTACTTTAACTATTTATGCTGGATTTATATATTTCAGTGAGATTTGTTACAACGGTGATTTCACAACTTGGTGACAGGATTTTCTTTTATAGTGCTGTAGACCTGAAAAACGGAGTATCAGGAGTTAGTGGTGCTAACCCAGTCAGATGCTTCTAAAGCTCTAGAGAGTTGTCTCTATATCACTTCGTCCCTAAATCACTTTTTCACAGGAGGTTCTCCGGATTTCACTACTTCTTTTTCACACTACCAGTGTTTGTAACAGTGGTCTGGCCTGAAGGTTCAATTTATACAGAGGTTGCAGGTCACCTGGCGGTACGGGTGGCTTGTTCCCTACGTTGTCAATTTGACGACTTTTCCGGAGAAGCTCCATCATGGATTTGCGGCCACAAATGCCATCCCAATCTATCCTATTGACAGTTTAGTGAATCTCACCTTTCCTAAGATGAAGTATGTAACAAATAGCCTTTCCGAGCTAACCTTTTCAAATTTCTCGGAATTGGAGTCAGCTGTCCATGACTCTCTACCGGTTTACCTTGCCCCATATGTACATTACCCATCGCTGATCTTACCGGTGGTTCTTTTTATCATCATTGTCACCCCCCTGTTCTGCCTTGTTAAGCGGGCTCTGACTTTGTACAACCATCTTCAGGCAAGAGTTGCCCCACCGCGCTGAGTTCGTACGCATTGTGACTCGAAGACTCAGTTTGTATCAAATCCTTCAAGGATTTTTTTTCCTTTTCTTATTGCTATTCCAAATAGCTCCATTACCATTTTAGATTTTAAATTTAGTCAATTTATTTTTCTAGGATGTATCTTGTAAATGACTACTCGAGCTATTATTTTGTTTTCTCGGAATAGTGCTGAGCTTCCACGTCCACGACTCTAGCCCTGTTTACCTCGCCCTGTATGTACTTTGCCCATTTATTGTTACTTCCGTGATTATTTTTATTGTCATTGGCATTTCCCGATGTTGTATCGTTAGGCGGGCTCCGACTTGTATATATTTTTTTTTTACATGCAACCATAATAGGCCCTCGTTTAACTAGTACACATTGTGCGACTGTAACATGGGTAGGTACACCGATTTTAAGGGTCGGGTGAGCCGCGAGGTCGCGACTTTTTCCGTGACCAAGCGATGTAATGTGTATATTATAACATACATGTGAATGTGTGAATGTATGTCGTATCGCCATGGCCCAGCGGCGCCAGGACGTTACACACAGACGCTACGTTGTGCTTAGGAGGTGCTCCTTGCCGTGGGAACGGTGTTGATTCAGCAAGCATGGTGCCGCTGGCCGCTCCTGTCCCGGGAGACGCCGGGGCAGAACAGAGCGGGAGGCGAGCGAGAGCACAGGACTTCTTGGAGTGTGCGTACGACTTACGACTCGTCCACAAAATACTGTAACTATTCTGTGAATATATTTAAAAAGCAATACAACCATTTAATCAACCAGAGAGAGAGAGAGTAAATTAAGTGAACTCAAAGTGAACTTAACGGCTCCGCTCGGCCAACACATAACCCACATCACTTAACTAAAAGGCTATTGTGTTGTCTCACGACTTTTATCAACTGGAGAAAGCAGGCAATGGCACACCGGACCTGACGTGAAATAACAGTTCGCGCCTTAATCAAAAACACAAAAAAACAGCTAACAAAAAGGCTAACAACTGTCCAAACCCCTTATGCAAGAGTTAACCAGCATCTTCACTCTTTCATCCCTCACGCTGGTAAACTCTGGAACAATCTTCCTTCATCTGTATTTCCTCCTGCCTACGACTTGAACTCTTTCAAGAGAAGAGTATCAGGACATCTCTCCTCCCGAATTTGATCTTGCTTTTGGACACCTCTTTTGTTTCTTTTTTTAGGAGCAGCGTGTAACGGACTTTTTTTTTATTATTGTTTTTTTTTTGTGCCCTTGCTGCCTTTGTTGTAAAAAAAAAAAAAATACTTCCTCCCTCCCTCCCAAATCACACCGCTACCTCTGAGATGCTAACGTGTGAATTTTGTCTTCACTTCTCCCCGGCTCCCGCAGTACGAGGTTCAATCCATGCCCAGCCAATAATAATCTATAATAATAATAATAATAATATTAATAATAATAATAGTAATAATAATAATAATAATAATAATAAGAAGAAGAAGAAGAAGAAGTGATACTACTACTACTACTACTACTAATAATAATAATAATAATAATAATAATAATAATAATAATAATAATAGCCATATTAATTATTACTATTATTATAATATAAGTAATGGAAACAACAACAAGTTTTGGTGCCAACACTACAGAATGGACATCAACTTGCTAGAATCAGTTCAGAGGAGGATGACAAAGATGATTCAGGGGCTGAGGAACCTCCCATATCAAAATAGCCTGAAACATCTAAACTTACATTCACTAGAAAGACGAAGAGTGCGGGGAGATTTGATAAAAGTATTCAAATGGGTGAAGGGTTTCAACAAAGGCGATATAAGTAAAGTACTGAGAATTAGCCAGCAGGATAGAACACGCAATAATGGATTTAAATTGGAAAAGTATAGATTTAGGAGAGATATAGGCAAGCATTGGTTTAGTAATAGGGTGGTGGGGGAATGGAATAGACTAAGCAATCACATAGTTAGTGCAGGGACGATAGCTTGTTTTAAGAATAGACTGGATAGCTATATGGACGAGGATGACAGGTGGTAGTGAGGTGTGGGTGCAGTAAGGAGACAGGGTACTGGAGCGTACGCCCGTACCGAAGGTAAACGAAGATCAAGCCTCTACCTGTAACCCCTGAAACTACACCTCACCCATCGTGAGTAGTGGGGGGGATTCTGGAGCTGCCCTGCGTAGGCCATCCGGCCTCTTGCAGTTTCCCTATGTTCTTATGGTGTCTGTAGGTGTGGGTATATATATATATATATATATATATATATATATATATATATATATATATATATATATATATATATATATATATATATATATATATATATATATATATATATATATATATATATATATATATATATATATATATATATATATATATATATATATATATATATATATATATATATATATATATATATATATATATATATATATATATATATATATATATATATATATATATATATATATATATATATATATATATATATATATATATAAATATATATATATATATATATATATATAGTCACACACACACACACACACACACACACACACACACACACACACACCTATAATTAACTAGATATTGAAGTATGTGAATGAATGATAATTATAATCCCAATCCCTTTCCCCGTGAGTGAAGTGTGGGATATGTCTTTATCCCCGCACCCCTTAGGGAGGTCACTCCCAGCGGTCAGGGTGTGCCCCCCTCCCTTCTCTCTCTCTCTCTCTCTCTCTCTCTCTCTCTCTCTCTCTCTCTCTCTCTTTGGTGGTGGCGGTCGTGGTCGGTGTTTTACTTATTATTGCACTCACTGGAGAGCAAGAAGAAGACAAGAAAACGCGTATGGGTGCGGTCGTTTATAGAAAGTTGAGCATTACAGAATGACTTACTTTTGACGGTGCCGAGAGTTAATGGAGCAGGGTTTAATTAATAAATAATTTTCTTGGATGGTCCACCACTGATTTTGATGAACTATTACGAGCGGTGGCTCCCAAAATACAACGAATCGATACCAGGCACAGAAAAGCCATTCCAGCTCCCATCAGCCCGCAGCTATGATCTGACAGGCGGAGATCCTTTTACGAGCCTCATTAAATGTCAAAGCTGAGTTTCCATACAAACTTTCCTGGTGAGGGCGGTCCTGCATTCGCGCGCGCTTATATGCGGGTGTGGGTGTGGGGGGGTGGATGTGGGTATATATATATATATATATATATATATATATATATATATATATATATATATATATATATATATATATATATATATATATATAGTCATACACACACACACACCTATAATTAACAAGATATTGAAGAATGTCAATGAATGATAATTATAATCCCAATCCCTTTTCCCTGTGAGTGATGTGTGGGATATGTCTTTATCCCCGCACCCCTAAGGGAGGTCACTCCCTGCGGTTAGGGTGTGCCCCCCTCCCTACTCTCTCTCTCTCTCTCTCATCCGTAAATATATAAATTAAATTTGACTGGAATATAAAAATAGTTTATACTTTACTATGAAGACTATTGAAAATCACACACACACACACACACACACACACACACACACACACACACACACACACACACACACACACACACACACACACACACACACACACCCTACACGTATTCCCGACCGTCTTGGAGACCGGCCCAACATTCTAGACCTCTTCCTTACCTCAAACCCTTCTGCTTATTCTGTCAAACTGTTCTCTCCGTTGGGCTCCTCCGATCACAATCTTATTTCTGCATCCTGTCCTATCGCTCCTGTACACCCTCTGGACCCACCGAAGAGGCGATGCTTCTGGCATTTTGCTTCAGCTCGGTGGGACGACCTGAGGATGTACTTTTCCGATTTCCCGTGGAATGATTATTGCTTCCAGGATAGAGACCCCTCTGTATGTGCTCAGCGCATCACAGAGGTGATTGTCTCTGGAATGGAGGCATACATTCCTCGTTCTTTCTCTACTCCTCACGCTAAAAAGCCTTGGTTTAATCACACTTGTTCTCGTGCTGTCAATGATAGAGAGGCAGCTCACAAAAGGTACCAAAGCCTTCAAACTAATGCTAATTATGAACTTTACATTTCTGCCCGAAATCGTGCCAAATCTATTCTCCGACTAACCAAAAATTCTTTCATTAATAGAAAATGCCAAATCCTTGCTTTCTCTAACTCTTCCCGTGACTTCTGGCATCTAGCCAAAAACATCTCCTCCAACTTCACTTCTTCATCTTTCCCTCCACGCCTCAGTCCTGACGGCAACACTGCTGTCTCATCTATCTCTAAGGCTGAACTCTTCTCTCAAACTTTTTCTAAAAACTCCACTCTGGACGATTCTGGGCATATTTCTCCTACTCATCCCCCCTCTGACTCCTTTATGCCTGTTATAAAGATTCTTCAAAATGATGTTTTCTATGCCATCTCTGGCCTCAATCCTCAGAAGGCTTGTGGACCTGATGGAGTGCCTCCTATTGTCCTTAAAAACTGTGCCTCCGTGCTGTCACCCTGCCTGGTCAAACTCTTTCGCCTCTGCCTGTCAGCATCTACCTTTCCTTCTTGCTGGAAGTATGCCTTCATACAGCCTGTCCCTAAGAAGGGTGACTGCTCCAATCCCTCAAACTACCGTCCTATAGCTTTACTTTCTAGTCTATCTAAAGCTTTTGAATCAATCCTTAACCGGAAGATTCAACAGCACCTTTCCACTTCTGACCTTCTATCTGATCGCCAGTATGGGTTCCGCAAAGGGCGTTCTACTGGTGATCTCCTAGCCTTCTTAACTGACTCTTGGTCATCCTCTCTTAGCCGTTTCGGTGAAACCTTTGCTATTGCGCTGGACATATCAAAAGCTTTTGATAGGGTCTGGCACAAATCTTTGCTTTCCAAACTACCCTTCTACGGTTTCTATCCTTCTCTCTGTACCTTTATCTCCAGTTTCCTTTCTGACCGTTCTATTTCTGCCGTGGTAGACGGTCACTGTTCTTCCCCTAAATCTATTAACAGTGGTGTCCCACTGGGTTCTGTCCTATCTCCCACTCTTTTTCTGTTGTTCATTGATGATCTTCTTTCCAAAACGAACTGTCCTATCCATTCCTACGCCGATGTTTCCACTCTGCATTACTCAACTTCCTTTAATAGAAGACCCACCCTACAGGAACTTAACGACTCAAGGCTGGAGGCTGCAGAACGCTTAGCCTCAGACCTTACTATTATTTCCGATTGGGGCAAGAGGAACCTGGTGTCCTTCAACGCCTCAAAAACACAGTTTCACCACCTATCCACTCGACACAATCTTCCAAACAACTATTCCCTATTCTTTGACAACACCCAGCTATCACCTTCCTCAACACTAAACATCCTCGGTCTATCCTTAACTCAAAATCTCAACTGGAAACTTCATATCTCATCTCTTACTAAATCAGCTTCCTCGAGGCTGGCGTTCTGTACCGTCTCCGCCAGTTCTTCTCCCCTGCACAGTTGCTGTCCATATACAGGGGCCTTGTCCGCCCTCGTATGGGGTATGCATCTCATGTGTGGGGGGGCTCCACTCACACAGCTCTTCTGGACAGAGTGGAGGCTAAGGCTCTTCGTCACATCAGCTCTCCTCCTCATACTGATAGTCTTCTACCTCTTAAATTCCGCCGCAATGTTGCCTCTCTTTCTATCTTCTATCGATATTTCCACGCTGACTGCTCTTCTGAACTTGCTAACTGCATGCCTCCACCCCTCCCGCGGCCCCGCTGCACTCGACTTTCTACTCATGCTCATCCCTATACTGTCCAAACCCCTTATGCAAGAGTTAACCAGCATCTTCACTCTTTCATCCCTCACGCTGGTAAACTCTGGAACAATCTTCCTTCATCTGTATTTCCTCCTGCCTACGACTTGAACTCTTTCAAGATGAGGGTATCAGGACACCTCTCCTCCCGAAACTGACCTATCTTTCGGCCACCTCTTTGGATTCTTTTTAGGAGCAGTGAGTAGCGGGCTTTTTTTATTTATTAATGTTTACTTTTTTTGTGCCCTTGAACTGTCTCCTTTGGTTAAAAAAAAAAAAAAAAAAAAAAAACATAACGTCCATAACCCGCCCGGTCCTGATGATATTTCACAGACTCCATCAGATGGCCCAACACAGCCGAAGATTTAATTTCCCATGAAGCAACAGGACTGCAATCGATCGTTCCGGGCTGCGTGGTACCAAACACACCCTTGGTTGGAGTATTCTGAGAGTTCCGATGCTGCTTTCTGCTTTGCCTGTAGGCATTTCCTTGGCCAAAGTGCTTATGCTGAAGAAACCTTCATCAGTGGGGGATTCTCGAATTGGAAGAAGGCACATGCTGCCCTGCCGGAGCTCATCTTTAATCCTAGAATCTAGAGTCCGGGTTGATAGGTGGTCTTCTGGACAGCATGTGGGTAGTTTTAAGCCACTCGGCGGCGGCTGAAAAATCCCAGCTTGGTGGCACCGGGCAGGCGCGTCCTGCTAAACGCGGCGCCGTCACTCTGTCGACTCGGCCACCGCCTCCCCATACTATTTGCTTTATAATGTTTTACGCTACTTAACCATCCTTTTATGCATGTTATGTTGCTCAAAATTTCATAAATTTTCGTCACTTTCCACACATATTTAACCATCCTTTTATGATGTTATGTTGCTCAAAATTTCATACATTTTCCTCACTTTCCACACCTTGCAAGTATAAGGATATTGTTATTGTTTGTGTATAATTTGGAGGGAGGGGGGTCAACAGTACTATATGTTTGTGGCAAAATGATAATCATAAACATTGCTCAATTATTTTTATTAAAAGCACTATAACTAAAATTGCTTGATAAATTAAAGTTTTCATGAGATTCAGTAGGAATTTATTTATTACCCCCAAAACACACTTCTCACAGCTCCTTGGAATATTTTTTTCCCACCATAATAGTGCATCTTGATGGTTGCTATCGAGCCTAGCAGTGCCATATTGCCATTTCCGGCAATCTGGGAAGTATTACAATCTAATTATCTAAAATTACCTTTGTACGCTCTGCGCCAACCGATGGTGACGCTATGCTTATGTAGTTAACTCGCGCCCCCCGTCGAAGGGGAGTCACCTTGTCGAGGTGACGGGGCTTGAAGCGAGGTCGGCGGCACCACCTACCGTGGTGGCTTGCTCACCTCGATAGGGCTCGATGTCCGTTGGCCTCGTGGACCAAGTGCTCCCTCCTCATCACCGGTAGAGGAAGCCTACTGGTGATGTTGCCTTCTAACGCCCTGCCCTTTTACCACCTAGGGCAGGGCTACTGTCTCCCCACGTGTTTGCCGTGCATGGCGTCCCGTATACTCCCCGTGCCCTCTCATCCGGGGGTTGAGTCCACCGCGGGGCAGGGTGTAGTTCCCCTCGGTGGGCAACACGCTCCTTTGGTGGGAGGGTTGGGGTAAGACGGGTGGTTCAGTGTGGCCCCACCGAATCAATCGGCTGGTCATGCGATGGCTAGGGTCAAGTGGTCATTGCCGGGTGGGCGGTCGCATCGGTCCCGCGGCCGCCGTTAAACACCTCGAAGTGGATGCGTATACTGTTGGGTGCGGTTTGGCCCCAACATTCAGCCTTCCCTTGTTGGGCTCCGTGGTGGGTGGGGGTGTGGGGGAGTGAAACACCTCCCCTGTGTATAGGTAAGTTTCCCTTGCCTCGGCCTGCCTCTCTCCCTGACGTCCGCCTGTCCCCGATTACCCCTACACGGCCCTCTCTCGTCGCCACCTTGGAGCCTTTCACCGTTCCTGGTGGTGCCGCTGGAAAGTCCCTACCTCCTAGAGGGGCTGACCAAGACAAGTCCGTGCGACACAAAAGTCCACGTGTGTCTGACAAGGCTGCCTCCCATTCTGGGGGTAACTCTGATGTGCGTCCCTCTTCCAAGCTGCACGCATTTCAGATGGTGAATATCGATCCATCGTTTTCCTACCGTGCCTTGCACTCCTTACTCAAGCCATTTGGCACAGTCCTTCGTATCCGTCTCATTTATGATGGAGACTTCAAGTCAAACAGATGCTATGTGACCTTTGCTTCAAGCGCTGAAGCCCAGTCGGCGTGTGATGCTGTTGCGACTCTGCCTATCGCAGGTGCTGGATTTCAAGCGAAACTTCTACGCTCTTCCAATATTTCTGACAGTGACATGGACTATGTCCCGAACCTCTTCGAAGACTCTTTGTTAGAGCCAACTCCCAGGGACAGCCAGGTCCCTTCCCCTCGTTGGTTTGGTGCATACTATAGGAATGGGCGTGGCAACTTCATTCATGCTGCTAGGTACCTCGCCAAAGAAATTGGCACGATCCCTGAGGGGAATCTGAAAAAGTATGGGAAGGGAGTGTTAGTCAGGTCTAAAGATATTACTCAAGCTAAAATGCTGCAACATCTACCATGCCCTGCTGACAACATGTTTGAAACGGTTAGAGCACACCATACCTTCATTTATAGTAAAGGCAGTATATATAACCATGACCTCTATGAGTTCTCTGAGGAGGAAATACTTGGGATGTGCCATAGTTCTGTTCATAAGGTGTCCAAGATGAAGGGTTCAGCTAACATGATACTTCTCACCTTTTTTGGTTCTACCCTCCCTGACCGTGTCAGTATTGGCCCTCTCCATCTTCGGGTAAAGCCTTTTGTTGACCGCCCTCTACAGTGTTTTTCATGTTACGGGTATGGTCATGGTAAGAAATACTACACTGAGCCTTCTCGGTGTGGTAATTGTTCTGCATTAGGTTCACACTCCACGGGGGAATGTGAGTCAGCTGCTTATTGCTTCTATTGCCAGGATGCTTACCAGTTGTCTTCCATACAGTGCCCACGATATCGCCTGGAACAGGATATTTTGCAACTTGCAAATAGTCAGTTTATCAGCCTTGATAGTGCGCGCCGTGAACTCCTCTACCGCCAGAAGGCCGGTACTGGAGCAAAGACGTACACCTCATCGCTAGGCACTCGCTCTTCTGCCCAGCCCGCTGCTCAGGTGTCGTTTACGGTTTCCTCCCGGCCCTTTGAAGCTACAGCTATTATGTCCCATAATAGATTTTCCCTTTTGTCCTGTGATTCTGTCGAGTCACCTCTAGGTTCTGATGGGGTTTCTCCGGCCTCGTCCCAGGTGATGCATGTTGATGTACATGCACCTCACATTGCTTCGCCGAAGTCCGCCAGAGGTATGAAGAAGCGACATCGCGGTTCTACAGATTCAGTCGAATCTGTTCCGCCAACTAAGATTACTGTAGGTATACATGATTCTGGGGTCTCAGGATAGCCCTATGGAGGAAGATGCGGAGGCTCATATTGAGTCTGCTGAGACCCAATCTGTTCCAGTTCCTGTTGCTTCTAGTGGTTTTCCTGATCGGGATATGGAAACTGAGGAATCCCTTGGATATAGTGTTGGGAATCCTCCCCGCGAGCATGTAGCTTCGGGGAGTGGTGTGCGGTCTGGCTCTAGTAGTGCGGCGTCCGGAGGGGGCGCAGGTTCCTTTGTTGGGAGAAAGGTCGAGGTCCCTCGACCCGGCTCCTCTCGGGTCCCAGTCTCCTCTTCTCGTCGTATTACCGTACCGAATCAGGTGGGTAAAAGGCAGTCTCTTTCAGGGGCTCGCCTGGAGCGCACTCGAAAATAGACATCTTCCTACTCCTCCAGTGGAATTGTAGAGGCCTACGAGCCTCGTGGGAGGATCTCCGAGCATTGATATCTCAATTTTCTCCTGCTTGCCTTTGTTTACAGGAGACAATGCTCGGAGACTACACTCACTCTAGTCCTCCTGGGTATCGTACCGTTTACAGTACCCCTAATCCTGGACAGGGCCACCATGGTGGCACAGCCATATTCGTTCGCTCTGATATCCCTTATGTCCCATTACAGCTTCACTCAACGTTGCAGTCTGTTGCTGTTAAGGTTTATTTGGGCAGATTTTATACATTATGTAGCCTTAATCTCCCTCCTGGTGTTCCCGTTGACAGACACGATCTTGACGACCTGGTGCAGGAACTTTCCTCGCCTTTACTTTTATTGGGGGATTTTAACGGTCGCCATCTGTTGTGGGATGATGGTGCTACCAAACCACGCAGACTTTTAGTTGCTTCTTTAATTGATGATCAGGGATTAGAAATTTTAAACTCTGGGGAGGTGACACATTTTCATAGCCAGACTGGTACTTTTACCTCTATAGATTTTTCACTTTGCACTTCTAATTCTCTACCTGATTTTCGTGGGCGGGTCTTACCGGACTTGTATGGCAGTGACCACTTTCCAATTTTATTGAACGCATTGATTCTCTACCACAGTCACGCCTTTCTCGCTGGCGTCTAGATAAAGCAGACTGGCAGCGATTTACGGAACTTAGCTCCTTTCTTCGTCCGTTGGCTGACTTTGGAACTTCTGACGAGGCTGCATCCTATTTCACTGATGCCCTACATTCTGCAGCCCTTCAATCCGTCCCCAGGACGTCTGGCCAGTTCCCTAAACGTCCTGTTCCCTGGTGGAACGCCGCTTGCACTACTGCTGTGCAAGAGAAGCGTGCTGCATTCTCTCGACTTCGTCGTCACCGTGGGGACCCCCAGTGTTTGGATGCTTTTCGGCGAGCGCGTGCTCGAGCACGACGCACTTTCAAGGAGGCTCAACGAATTTCTTGGAAGGATTATCTTTCTTCCATCACTACCAGAACTACACTCACAGAAGTCTTTAACAGAGTTCGTAAGATCTCTGGGAAGTTTTCCCCCCCTCCCCCTCCAGTGTTATCGCATGCAAGGGAAGCGGTGGCGGACCCTAAGACTGTTGCTGACCTATTCGCCAAGCACTTTGCCAGTGTCTCTAGGAAAGATCCTACTGCACCAGGGGCTCGTCATCGCCGGGATTTGGAATCACTCGGCGTTAACTTCGCTTCCACCGGAGGGGAATCTTATAATATCCCATTTTCTCTCTCCGAGTTGAAGACGGCTTTATCCCAGTGTCATGATTCCTCGCCAGGTCCAGACGACATCCCTTATGCTGTCTTACGCCACATGTCTGACTGTGGTTTTACATTTTTATTGGATCTTTACAATTTCATTTGGCGTACCGGTGATTTTCCATCTCTCTGGGGTGTGGCTGTAATTCTCCCCATTCTGAAGCCTGGGAAAGATCATCTCCAAGCAACTAACTATCGTCCTATTTCTTTAACACCCTGCATTTGTAAAGTGGTGGAGAAGATGGTGAATGTCAGGCTTATGTGGTACTTGGAGTGCCGGGATTTATTGACCCCGGTGCAATATGATTTCCGAAAGATGCGCTCCACTTCGGATGCTCTTTTATCCTTGGAGTCCTCAGTTTGTGAGGCGTTTGTCAATAATCACCACCAGGTGACCGTGTTTTTTGATCTGGAGAAGGCCTATGACACCGCTTGGTGTCATGGAATTTTACTTAACCTGTTTGAGTTTGGTCTTCGTGGCCGTCTCCCTGTTTTTATTCAGGAGTTTTTGTCTCATCGTCTTTTACGGGTTAGAGTGGGTAGTACTCTTTCCGAGGTTTGTCCACTTGAAGATGGTGTACCACAGGGAAGTATTCTCAGTGTTACGCTATTTGATGTGGCTATTAATGGAGTCGTTGGTGTCCTGCCTGATGGAGTTCATAGCTCCTTATATGTAGACGATTTATTCATATCGTTTTCTGCGGCAAGGATGTCGTTGATTGAACGAAAACTGCAATTGACTATTAATAGAGTCGCCAATTGGGCAAATACGAGCGGCTTTCGATTTTCGTCCTCAAAGACAGTAGCTATGCATTTCTGTCGTCTTCGAGGCGTTCATCCGGACCCTGACTTATATCTTGGTAATAGGCGACTGTCCTGTGTAGAGACGACTCGTTACCTCGGGGTTTTATTTGATAGCCGCCTAACCTGGGTGCCTCATTTACGTTACGTTAAGGCGGCTTGGCAGAAAGCCCTGTCCCTCCTTCGTGTTTTAGCTCATACCTCTTGGGGTGCAGACAGGGACACGCTACTCCTCCTCCACAGAACACTCCTTTCCAAGTTGGAATATGGGTGCGAGATATACTCCTCCGCCAAGGAGGCTCCCCTACGCGTGTTGGACTCAGTACATCACGCCGGGGTCCGCTTGGCTACTGGTGCATTCCGGTCTTCACCGATACCTAGCCTCCTCGTGGATGCTGGCGTCCTGCCTCTGGATTTGAGACGCCAGTCCTCTCTATTCCGTTGCTGGTTCCGCGTCCAACGCCTTCCAGAATCAGTTCCTTGTGTGTCAGCTTTGCGGGATTCCCGTTCGCCTGC
>NW_026112352.1:237500-240000 GCF_024679095.1 Eriocheir sinensis | reverse complement strand
TCTCTCTCTCTCTCTCTCTCTCTCTCTCTCTCTCTCTCTCTCTCTCTCTCATGTAGCTTCGTAACTATAATGAATGTAAGGCATGCATTAATTGTAGTGGCGTTATATACTCTTTCTAATACTGATAGGCATCCTTTAAATAAAGTTGAGAGTAGGGTAACGTGTTACTTACATAGCCTAATTACCTCCGTAACTATTGGTAGCGTAGTGGTTTGGTGGTTTATGGTGTACGTTTTCGTAGGGCTATTGTATAGCATGTACCTACTGATAAAAGTAATGGTGCTCTTATCGCCAAATTATAGTGGTGCTATTAATTTTATTGTCAGGGAAGAGCTGAAAGTATGGTAACGGGAAGAATTGCGAAGGTATAAAATGTTTGAGGTAGTACTAAAAGTGAATCACTGAGTGTGGATGAGGAACACTGGGTTATGAGGCTTATATTAAGGAACTTTATACAATATAGTGATGGCAAGGACACTCTTGGTTTACTAAGGATACAAACAAGAATATTCAAGACTTTAATCTTCTTCACAACTTAACACTAAATCCCCATCATCATCACTGTCACAGTTCAAGGTTAATAACGAGGAGGATCGACACTTTCATGGATATTATCCGTTGTCCAGTAGTCGTCCTCAAAGCCGCGAAGTCAAAGTCAGGTGACGAAGAAAGGTAGCAAAAGGAAAACAACAAAACAAACGAGAAAACAAATACAAGCGAGCAATCGTTCTACCATCAATCATGGTAGTCATCACCACCACCTCACCCTACTCACATGTCATTACGTCCACGGCCCAGATGTGTATCACTATGCTCAAATAAAATTAAGTCCCAGTATCACATCAAGCATGCCTTAATTGAAAAAAAAATCATTCTCGAGTATGTATCTTCCAGAGAGAGAGAGAGAGAGAGAGAGAGAAGGAGGAGGAATGGAGGAGAAGAGGAACAAGGTGAGCGGAGCCTCTGGTAGTTGTGTTCGTATCTTTGCCTGACACTGATGACTTACCCTCTTGGTATAGGGACAAGTGCCTTTATTCTCTACTGGCGGTTGGCGATACCCTTCAAAATTAAGGCAGTGTGGAAATACACTGTCGCATTACATTCCCAAAAACCTCTGAAAATCATGAAGACAACCTCCCCATATCGACTGGGCGACTGTCGAGGTACAGAAGGTGAGTCCCATAGAATGATCGAATTTAGAGAAAATTATCTAAGCCAAATGGTTTCTGAACCAACTCGACAAAATAACATCCTTGACCTTGTTATAGCGACCCAAGATAACCTGGTCAGTAATGTCACGGTAGGAGAACACCTCGGTTCCTGCGATCATAAACTAGTGCGCGTTGACATTAGAGCTCAAACATCGGTGACTGAAAATAAAGTTAAGGTGCCCAATTTCAAAAGAGCCAACTTCGTAGAAATCCGACGAAAACTAATAGATATGCAACTATCAGATGACGGCAATGCAGAGGACGCCTGGCTAAACTTTAAAAATCACTTACTCACTCAGCAGGACACATTTGTCCCCTTGTGCGAGAAGCGAATTAACACTAATAAAAGTCCACCTTGGTTTAATAGCGAAATTAAACACTCAGTCAAGGAGAGAAAAGTGTCTTACAGGTTGAAGAAAGACCAAAGCACGCCCGAAAACATTAGACTTTACAATGATGCAAGGCGACGAGTAAAAAGATTAGTGCATCAGGCAAAGCGTAGATATGAAGAAAATATTGCAGCCAACTGTAAAAATAATCCGAAATCCTTCTTCAGTTACATAAACAACAGAAAGGCGATCAGAAGTGGAATTGGACCTTTAATAAACAGCGACGGTGCACTAGTGACTGACAGCCAACACGTTGCAAACCTATTAAATAATTACTTTTCCTCGGTGTTTAATAATAACAGTCCTCCCACCACCACCACCAACACCAGTACTAATGTAAATCCCGAGCATGCATTGTCTAACTTTGAAATAAAACCCGATGAAGTCCTTAAAGTTCTCAAATCACTTAAAACAAATAAAAGTCCTGGACCTGATAACGTATATCCAACTCTGCTGAAAGAAACAAAGAGCGAAATACTCTCCTCCCTCACAACCGTATTCAATATGTCCTTGCGACAAGGCATTGTCCCTTCAGATTGGAAAAAGGCTAACGTGACACCGATTTTTAAGAAAGGAGACAAAAAAGTACCAGGTAATTACAGGCCCATTAGTCTAACTTCGGTTGTAGGTAAGCTACTTGAGGGCATAATTAGAGACAAAATTGTGAGTTACCTTGAAAGCCACTCATTAATTGGGGACTCACAACATGGCTTCCGAAACAAAAGATCCTGCCTATCAAATCTATTAACCTTTTATAACGACCTCTTCACTGTTTATGACGTAACCAAATCACTAGACGTAGTCTATCTTGATTTCCAGAAAGCGTTTGATAAAGTCCCGCATCATAAATTACTTTACAAATTAAAACAAATAGGTATTGACGGTCAGGTAAACCAATGG
>NW_026112352.1:215000-232500 GCF_024679095.1 Eriocheir sinensis | reverse complement strand
ATATATATATATATATATATATATATATATATATATATATATATATATATATATATCTATATATATATATATATATATATATAATATATATTTATGTGTGTGTGTGTGTGTGTGTGTGTGTGTGTATATATATATTCTATACATTAGCTTAAAACACATTTTGGAGTGTTTTTACAGCATGCTGCATCATCTCTCACTTGGTTACAATGTGCTTGAACCTGTCAAGCAGCCAAGTAGCCAATGACCAGGATTGCATCATCTCTCTCAGGCTCTGTCCTGTTCCTCTTACATCATGTTAGGACATACCCGGACTTGTGCCACCGTGTAGTAGTTTGACTGTTTAGGTGTTGCAGGCCAGCCACTCATTCCTGAGCTAACAGCAAGAGCGTAGAGGTGTCACTGACCACAAGGATTAATGTATCTGGTAGGAAGAGTGATCCAGTGTGGGAACATTTTAACAGAATTCCTTTAAAGTCTGGGAAAGCATGGAGAGCTATATGCAAACAGTGTAAACTGGAGTTACAAGGAATAGCAGCAAGACTGAAAACAACCAAATTTATTGTCTTAAGAATTAAAATCCTTATTTTTTAAAGATTTTGAATTTCGATTTCAAAGAATTTTTATGAACTACTTTCAAAGAAGTGTATCATTATTTTTCAGAGACCGCTTTTACAGTATAAATTCAATGTGCTTTTGTTTTAAATACAGCACATAATAATTTTCTTTTTTAAATTAATTACTTCAGGAAATAAGTATAGTTCATTATAAGTAAACCTCTTTGATTTCCTTTTTTCAATAGCATGTGGAAGTTTTTGTTATACTGTATTGTAAAAGGATGTGCTTAATATTCTATTCCTCAGAAACAAGTACAGTTCTTTACAAGTAAAACACTTTGATTTAATTTTTAATGGAATGTGGATTTTTTTTTTTTTTTGTATTGTAAAAGGAAGCTTGTAGTGTTCTATTCCTCAGGAATATATAAAGCAGGTGTTAGTATGTTTTTTTTTAATATTTTTCCTTTACATTACATGTTGGTTTGGGCAGAAGTAAATAACTGATTTAAATCAATGATTTTTTTTTAAATCGTTTGATTTAAATCTTGATTTAAATCACTGATTTAAATCATCATGATCTAATTCGGCCAACCCTGAATAAAATAAAACAATAATATGTTAATAGATGAAATAACAGCCATGAACTGTGAAAACAAGGAATCGAGTAATTGGAGAACATACTACAATAGGCTAACGTACGCGTTCCCTCTTGAAAACGATAAACAAATATATACACCTCTGAAAACTAAAGTCACCTAGAAATAATAACAAAAGAACAAAGCAATAAATAACATAAAAGCGATAACACCAAGAAAATAGGAAATTAATATAAACCCGGCCGAACTTCCCTCAAGGTGAGACCAAGGAGACTATAGAACAGGAGAGGGGGCCTCTATGGGAGACCGTGGGCGGGTGTTGGTGTATGTCGGTTGCAACAGATGGCGCAGGAGCAGCGTTGTTTACATTCAGGCGCCTCCCCCCCTCCAGACCCACCCCCAACCCCCAGAACCAATCAGCAGTGTTGCTACATGGGATCAAGCCGCAAATGTTGCTACTTTTTTTCTTCAGTCTGGTTATTTCCCATTTTAAATAAAAAAAAAAGTAGATAAATATTAAAATGAACAGTAGGAACTATATAATACTGTATATATTTACTAGGTAGATATAGCCTGACTGCATGTCATGAGTAATGCTATTATTGTTATATTATTATACCGCAATTATATTATTTTCTCTGCATGTGTGGTTAGATGTGTTTTATGTGTTTAACCTTTCTGTATACATACTGGAATGAACCAATGAATTGTAGCCCTACTGCCGTTCTTTAAAACTATGTGATCATGTTTTTTCTTCCAAACTCATTGTTTTAGCACGCACGCTGACTCCCATCAGTAATGATGATATATATACATTGAGTCATTGGTTTGTAGGGAAAAGAGGGTGAATATAATTATCTCGGTCTAACTTATACTGTTTATTATACCGCTATTCGCAGCAATATCTTTCTCTGCTCCGATTGCAACGCTACCTCGTTCAAAAATCATAACACCGCCGCGGCCGCCACGTTTACCAGCCGGAGCCTCAAATCATGTCCCTTTGTGGTGATAAAGAGGACACAGCCTGGTGTGAAGCTACATTTATTACGGAAGGATGCCAGCCGGGGTAAGTGATATATATATAAATAATGATAATGTGGAAATTCTAATCATTTTCACGCTGACAGTTGTTCTGAACTTGCTAACTGCATGCCTCCCCTCCTCCCGCGGCAAGAGGCCGAATGGCCTACACACGGCAGCTCCAGATTCCTCCCTATTACCACCTGTCAGCCTCGTCCACGTAGCTATCCAGTCTACTCTTAAAACAAGCTATCGTCCCTGCACTCACTATGTGATTGCTGAGTCTATTCCATTCCCCCACCACCCTATTACTAAACCAATGCCTGCCCATTTCCCTCCTAAATCTATACTTTTCTAATTTAAGTCAATTACTGCATGTTCTATCTTGCCAAACATATGCAAAAGTTAACCAGCATCACTCTTTCATCCCTTACACTGATAAACTCTGGAACAGCCTTCCATTGTCCGCATTTCCTCCTGCCTATAATCTGACCTTCAAGAAGAGTGTATCAAGACTACTTTTGTTTGGGAGTGGCGAGTAGTGGGGCTTTTTTTTCTAGTACGCTTTGTTGCTCTTGAGCTGTCTCCTTTGTTTAAAGAAAATGATAGTTAAATAAATGGAAGTTGGCCGCCAATGCTTCCAACACATTTTGGTGCCATATCTACAAGTGGCTGGTGACTGTAAGCATCTCAGCAACCTGCATGCATCTATGCCATTCCTATCATGGTGCATGGAGCAAGCTTCACATACCACTCAGACAGAGACAGTTTAATTATGGTTACATATCAGACTCAGTTTATTGCTCAGTCTATTAGATGCAGTGCTGTTAATATTGTTAGTGGTAGTATTAGTACAATTAATGTATTTATTTTAATTAATTTATCATTATTTATTTACTATATTCTTAGTGTTTGAAAATTCCAATACTAGCATTAAGATAAACAAAAATATCAGAAATATATTTATACTCATTAATTATTATTGCTTTTCTTATTATTACTTCCTTCAATGTCCTGGCACTTTGACATCTAGTGTTTTTCTGTCTAGCAGCCAAAATTGTGGTCTTTCTGAATGTGTATGTCCTAAGTCTTCATTGGTGTATCTAGCTATATAACAAAAATCTGCATCTCTCTCCCTTCTCACCCAGTTGTCCCCGTACATCCTTTCAGTATCCAAAGAATTTCAATTTACATCTTGTAATCACTCAACTAATGCAGTGCAATCCTCATCTCTGTATTTTACCGTGTGGACATACTCTTTCCTTCCATGTTCCACTGTCGTTTGTTATTCCACATCTAACACAACTACGTCCCAACAGATCCGAACACGTCCGATATCATCCAAGAGAATGTGGCAGCTGAAGGGGGAGAGGCCAAGAAAGAGGCCAAGGGTGAAGACATTTAGCCACCCCCCCTGAAGTACATGGCATCATTCAACCCTCTTGGTGAGCTGCAGGAATGTGCTTCCCATTGCAGTGCACCAGCTCCATGTACTGATTTTGGTATGAATACTTCATCTAGTGTTTGTTGATTGTTGTGTTATTAATCTAATTATGACTTCACAAAATAGACTGTGCAAGTCACTTAACACATGCCCTGCTCAACATCACTTTTAAGTTGTAGAATTCCTTCATATGGATGCTGATTTATGTATCCTGAAATGACTGGATATTGATTGTCTTAACATTTTTTTTTTTTTTGTCCATGATCATTGAACCATGTTACGGTATGTCTTTGGGTGCAGATCCAGGAAATGAGTTTTTGGGAGGATGTCAGACTTTTTGCGGGTGGAAGGAGCATTAGCATTACCGATTAGCCATTCTAGGCAGTCCTGGTCTTGAAAAACTGGTGGTGACCTAAATCAATGGGTATAACGGCCTGGACTTTGTGCCAAAGCATTGTTTTAGCCACAGCGCGCTTTTGAGCTAGTTTTCCTGTATCACTCAGGAACATTGGGGGGGCCTGGGCCCCCCTTTGGATCCACCAATGTAGCTATGTCTTATAATATATCTATCCTTTACAGTCTGATGGTGCATCCTTCTAGGTTGTCAAGCTTTAATAGCTACTCATGAGAAGTATTCCTTATAATGATCATTGATTTCCAGATGGTTTGCACTAAAAAAAGTGTCGTGTAACCTGCCGCAAATAATAATCAGCTGTAGTCAACCCTTGCTTTAAAGAACCAATATGGAGGAAGGGGGTGATGTTATATCCAAAAATCTTTTACATCTGAAGTATCCAACCTTTTTGTGTATAATAAACTTTGTTTGTTACATGAACTTAAAAGTTCACAATTTCCATACATGATTCTTTTTTCCTTGTATTTGATGATTAATCCTGACATGTATTTCCATTATCAGTAGGTAATATATAGAAACAAGACAATAATACACATTATAACAATGTATATATTATAGCCCAATGAGTGCACAAGATCATTTATGCATACCTCATCAGTGACGCCAAGTCCAGGAGTCCTTCCCTAAATTCTTTGCCCAAATTTGTGACACCAAGTATAATAACTAATTTTAGTGACCATTTGCATCCATTTTTCACTTTGATTAAAAAATTGCCTCTCAACAGGTGTGAACTTGATGGGGTTGGAGGAAACTCGACTTGGCCATCAAGCTCACCACAATATAGTAAGGAACCTCTTGTTCTCAGTGATAATTTATCCTCTTTAGTTACTATTCCGTGTTGCTTTAATCACAACTAATGTGTTGGAAACATTACAGCTTAATAACATACCTCACATCTCTGCATACAAATTGAGTTCAATATTCATCTGTTACACCAGTAGGCTTCATATCTCAAAAAAAAAGTATGTAAAAAGGTTGAAATTTTGAATGATATATTTAAACTCTTTATTATGTTTCTATGGCTGTAGTACCGTTACGATTAGTCGAGTGATCAGCATATGGGTCTTATGTTTTTGATAGCATAGGTTCAAATTTTGCCATAGGCTGGCATTTGATAGTAACAGTAGTGTCCACAGATATCTACCTGTTTCTTGTTTATCCTGTTCCACTTTAAACCATCAATGGCCAATCTTTGAAGAGGTAGCATAACCTTGAAGTGCCACTAACAAACCTTTGTCCATTCTTCTGATGTGATCCCTTTTTTATTTCTCCCCACCTGCCTATAGCGCCGGTAGGTTTTCTTCAGGCGCCTGGCGGTCGGCCCAGGCCTGTCATGATGCAGGCTTTTTTTTTTTATAGTGGTGCCATTTAGTATTGGCTCATGCTGCCGCCCAGAACTCATCCTTGATTCACTTGGATGGTTTAGCAGGGCTTAGGTATGACTAACATTGCAGAAACAGGGAATTTTTATATTTTTAGTGTGGCAACACATTGACAAATGTTTTAGTATGGACTGAACATCAAAGATATATATGGTAAATGGGTGCTTGTAGATCTTGACATTATATCTGTCAAGAGTCTCCAGTTGTATCCTCTCCCCCATCTCTCCTGAAAATATTACTCTTGTCAGGCAATCTAAGTGAAGCCTTCCATCGATGCTGGCGTGCAGACATAATGTCAATGCTTAGATTCACTGTCCTTATAGCACTGAAAATAATGCAATTACATGCACATATTTTATTATTTAGAATTGTGATTAAATATTTTTTCATGTATTTTCAGACATGAAAAGTGAAAATTGCTGCACACAACAGTCTGTCGTCTGCACCGGGAGGCAAGGCAGCTCAAAGCCCAGGTTGTTACAAATCCTGGGCAGTTTTGCCCAGAGCCAGCAATTTTTAGATCCAATAGGGATGGATTTTTTCTGAGGTCAGGTTCAACATGCTGCAAGATGCCAAGATCTAAGCCTAGTAGGAGATATGGGTTACAAGAGAGGAGGTTTGCTCTGGCCTTATACTTTCAAAGTCCAAATGCTAATAGATTTCTGAGCACAGTATTTCACTTGTCTTCAGTTTCAACACTTTACTCATGACTCAGGGGTATTTCAGTAAATGTTGGCTGGAGCAAACAGACTCTGACAGCCCTGCAGCAAAGAGCACAGGCTTTGTCAAAAGAAGAGAAACTTTGTGGGATTTGCCATTATTTAGTATTACTCTTGTTACGCCAAGAATTTTTTTCCACATACTTTGCCAAATATTGCAAGTAATGCACCATTGTTGGGCTTGCTTGTTATAAATCAGATCTTGTTCAATTAACAAGCTTTGGGTGTCTGCCACTTTCCAGTTGTAATGCAAGGAATCATTTATCTTCCCTGCTAGATATCACACGTAATGCACCATTGTTGGTTTTGCCTGTTATAAATCAGATCTTGTTCAGTTAAAAAGCTTTAGGTGTCTGCCACTTTCCAATTGTAATGCAAGGAATCCCCTGCCAGATATCGCATGTAATGCACCATTGTTGGTTTTGCCTATTATAAATCAGACCTTGTTCAGCTCACAAGCTTTGAATATCTACCATTGTTTATTTTAGGTGTAATGCTTGGAAGCATTTGTTCTCTTACCTACCCAACAGTATGCAATATTTTATTGTGGATTTTGCCTGTTATATTTAATCTTGTTCAGGTAACAAGCTTTTGGTGTCTGCCTTACCTAATATGTCCTGCAGTGACACTTGGCTTGGTTTCATAATGTGAAATACAGCATGTAATTTCATCACACTAAGTGTCTATCATCACGTGTCTGGCATCATTAATGTGGCTTCCAGGAGTAATCTTGTTTGTATTACAGCCTGCAAATTTTTTTCTGCTTTATATGATATACATAATCACATAGGTATGATTTACAAAATGTAATGGCAGTTGATATTCTTGACTAATGCCTCATAAACCTTGTGAAAAATAATGCTTTTTTTTTAAAGGGGGGGGGGGGGGGACAGAGAGTGGTTTGTTTGGTTGGCCAGTTCAAGGAGTTTTATATCAAATGATTTTATTACATCCAACTTTAATGTGTGCTAAAAACATATATTTTATTACATCCAACTTTAATGTGTGCTAAAAACATATATTTTATTACATCCAACTTTAATGTGTGCTTCCTGCAATAAATGCTACATGTTTACTGATGTAGCCTATGAAATACATATCACTCTCTGCCCTGTAATTTGGTGTGGCACATACTGCAGCATAACTTTCCTGCTATTTTCTTACACTATGAGTTGCCTTATTTTGTCTCATTTGCTTTTATCATATGTGCCTCCGATGCATACTTGTTCCTGAGCTTAATATCTTCATGACCCTGACACCAAGGTCAGAGCTTGTGAGATCATACCGTGTCCTACATTCCATTTTCACCTCCAGGCTCGCCTGTCTCCCAGGACCACCAAGTTATTGCATTCCATTTAAGACAACTCATGTGTTACCTTCTTAATGTCCTCCATCATGTATTTCAGCATGTTTTATGATGCTTTGCTCTTATATTGATGTGCCTTGCAATATTTTTATACAGTTTTCATTGTATATAACGCACCATTGTTGGTTTTGCCTGTTATAAATTGGGTCATGTTCAGTTAACAAGCTTTGAGTGTCTCCCATTGTTTATTTCAGTTGTAATGCTTAGAAGCTTTTGTTCTCTGCCCTGTCAAGCAGTATGCAATGCTTGCCATTATCTGGCACTTGTACAGTTAGTATGATATTTTACTCAGCTAAGAGCATTTTGCAAAAGGTAAAGGTAAGGCTGGGGCATACGCTGTAGCAGAACGTGGCCTCGGTGCTCATCTCTGTAAGATTAGCCCATGAGCCTGTGGTGTTAGGAACCCATTACCCTGGGACACAGGACCAGTGTGACATCCAGGTTACCACAGTTGCAAAGGCATTATAGTAATTTAGCATGCATAGAATGTTGTATGCTTTGCTTGTATTTAAAGCACTGGATATATTTATACACACACACACACACACACACATATATATATATATATATATATATATATATATATATATATATATATATATATATATATATATATATATATATATATATATATATATATATATATATATATATATATATATATATATATATATATATATATATATATATATATATATATATATATATATATATATATATATATATATCTATATAGCAAATGCTTTCAACATCATATTTTTCCTAAAAAAAAAAAAATTGATATAGTGTAGATAATACCTAATAAAACATAAGAACAAATATATTTTCCTTTACCCCATTAGTAAATCATTTTACAATGAAAAAAAATAAGTGAAGGCTGGATAGGGTGCTGTGGCAGGTACTTCAAAAATAGTTAAGCTACCCCTGAAAAGTGACGTTTTTGGTGGGCTGCAATAGATGGCGCTACTTCCGCACGCCCGAGGAATTACTACATACCACTATCTCTTCGTGTATAGTCTCTTTGGGTGAGACTGTCCACAGGTGTTTCCCGCCCGGCCACCTGCTTCAGTGTGCTTCCATAGGTGGGCGGGGAAGGTTGTGTCGCTGTTGTTCCGGTAACTAACTAAGCTTTTGGTGAGCCAGGTCGAGGGTTATTTGAGATCACGGGGTCCTGGGTGATATGAGGTCAGGTTGTGGACACTGCAGAGGTCAGGAGTCGTGTATTGGGGTCAGTATTGGCAATGGTTAAATCAAATTGATTTAATCATATGATTAAATCATTGATTTTTTTTTAATAAAAATCATTATTTTTATTATTATTTTATTTTTGACTAAAAGCATTCCATAAGTTAAATGATGTGCTCCAAAGATGGTAAAGTAAAACAACCTATTCATGTGCAATGATTTATTTATTCTCTTCAAAGTATATACTAAAAAAATCCTACATTATTATATCCTCTTGCGGAAATGTTGCCAACTTGCCATATGTTTTTTACTAGGTAAAAAATCAGCATCCTTTAGTCTTTACTAACTTGGCAGGCAATGTATCATAATAACAACCAAGGTTAGCAACCAAACCGTAACAGAATAAAATTAGATATTCTTCTCTATGGTAATAATATGCTGTCATGAAAATGGCAGCCTCAGGCAACTCTGTCTGTCCTAAACCTGGTCCTGCACCATCCACAAACATGTATTGAACAGGCATGTGTCTGGATCCTTGACTGTGCTCAGACTTAAGAGCCGTAAACACTTAAACTTAAAGTAACCCATGGAGACTTTTAAGTCACTCAGCAGTATATATATATATATATATATATATATATATATATATATATATATATATATATATATATATATATATATATATATATATATATATATATATATATATATATATTAAAAAAAAAATTTTTATTTTTTATTAAAAAAATCACCAACACTGATTGGGGTAATTTTCGGGTGTTTTGGGAGGTTTAAATGAGCCGCTGGGTGTGTGTGTGTGTGTGTGTGTGTGTGTGTGTCTCTCTCTCTCTCTCTCTCTCTCTCTCTCTCTCTCTCTCTTTATTTAAACATCAAGATACACTGGTATACATAAGACAAAAGGGGCGGGGAAATTGTCTCCATGCTAAAGACAACCTCTGTCTTGAGGTCGCCTATCCTAAAGCATTGTCTCGCCTAATGTCACTTGTGTTGTGTTGTGCTCAGGCGGATGTGACTAGGGCGGGTAAAAGCGACATCAGGCATGAGCCGCCACCTTCACATGCTGGGTGTTCATTGCCCTAACGCCCACCTCACCCGTGAAGGCGTTCCACAGGTGGGCCGTGGCACTCGTGAAGGCCCTCTGGCACCTCTCTCTCTCTCTCTCTCTCTCTCTCTCTTTTTATTTAAACAAATTTTTACAAAAAAAAGGAGGCTCAAAATTACACTTTTTAGGTATAATTATTCTAAGAGCCTGCGTATGGGACAAATTGAATTGTCGAATGTTTGAAACATACAAGCATACAAATACAAAATACGAAAAAGTAAAGAAAAACATGTAAAAACAATATGGAATAGTGTCAGTTTGTCACTTCATATTTATAGTTTATAGCACTAGCGCACTTGGGTGTCCCTCACGCCACCTGTGAGCAGCCAGCTTTACCTGCTGCGTGCTCATGTTCTCCACTTGGGGAGTGGCTGCCGTGAACATGTTCCACAGGCGTGTGGTCCTGGCTGTATATGTGCGCTGGTGCTGCCTGGAGTGTGAGTCTGAGCAGCGCGTGGAGGGAGCCTCAAGCTGCTGAGGTGGGGAACCCCCTGCACCTGGGCTTTGTGACACACCACCAGTGCTGAGACATCACGGCGGTGCTCCAGCGATGTCACAGTGGCAGACGACTCCTCCAGGTGCTCGCTGGCCTCCACCAGACGCAGTGCTCGTCGCTGCACTGCGTCGAGCCTCTGCATGTGGCAGCACTCGTCATCCAGCACAGGGCACTGTACTCCAGATACGGACGTATCTGTGCCTTGAAGAGTGAGGATGCCCCGTGGGTCGAGGGATCCCGCTACTCGTCGCAGGGCAGAGACTCGCAGGGAGGCCTGGCGGGCAACAGCTCGGACGTGGAGGTCGAAGCGCAGGCTTTGGTCCACAGTCACTCCCAGGACCTTGATGTGGCCCTGGAGGGGCAGACTCTTGCCTCCAAGACGCAGCTCGCCTGAGACTGCTCGAGAGGCGTCTGGGGACCGTGAGATGACCATGGCCTGCGTCTTCTCCGGGGCGAGGGTGACCTGCCACTCCTCTCCCCACTGCTCCACTAGACTGAGCTGCCTGTTGATCTCCTCGACGGCGCGCTGGCTGTCGGGGCGGCAGTAGGAGCGGGAGAGTGTGCAGTCATCGGCATACGCTGACACTGCCGATAGCTGCCGGAGGAGATCGTCGATATATATGTTCCACAGGATTGGGCCAAGCACGGAACCCTGTGGAACTGAGGCATGCACTGGTGAAGGCCTTGATGACTGCCCGTTGATCACCACCTGAAGGGTCCTCCCCTGGAGGTAATCCTTGAGCAACATCAGTAGGGCACCCTGGACACCTTTGGCGCGAAGCTTCTCAATGAGCCCCGCGTGCCAAACCCTGTCAAAGGCTCCAGCAATATCCAGGGCTACCACGAGTGTGTCCAGGCCTTCATCCAGTGCGTCTTGCCAATCCTTGGAGAGGAGGAGGAGGAGGTCCGCGGTGGACCGGCCAGGCCTGAAGCCAAACTGTCTATCTGAGAGGAGATGGCTTTCACTCAGATGCTGACAGATGACTGCAGCCACCTCTCTCTCTCTCTCTCTCTCTCTCTCTCTCTCTCTCTCTCTCTCTATTTGTTTGTGTGTCTTTGTCTCTCTCTCTCTCTCTCTCTCTCTCTCTCTCTCTCTTCTTTCTCTCTCTTCTTTCTCTCTTTTTCTTTCTTTCTTATTTTCTTTCCACTACTACTACTACTACTACTACTACTACTTCTACTACTACCACTACTACTACTACTACTACCACTACTACTACTAGTACTACCACTACTACTACTACTACTACTACTACTACTACTACTACTACTACTACTACTACTACTACTACCATTACTACTACTATAGTATAAACAAAGTGTTTCATTCCGCCTATACTCTCGCGAACGTCAGTGTGACACTTGCGCATTGTTAGTTCGTGATTGCATGAAGATCAACTTTATATTCAGATTGATATGTTTGAATGTTTGTGTTTACAAAAACCCTCAAGCCCTGCCTCTTACATGCACCGCACACATGCCGATTTGCATGATTAATACACCACAGAAGCTCACGAAAGAACAGCTTGTACATCAAACAGTATAGTCTGATCATACTCGGACGATTTTTAGCCTTTCAGACACCCATATTTCATCTCATTCAGGTACATAAAGTGACATCTGGCTCTGCTTTGCACTTGCAAAGCCAGATGTCTTTTAATATACCTGAAATGAGAGTAATTATATTAATTTGAAAAATCATAGATCGTTCGAGCCTGATGTGACTGTTATTTGATACAAGCTTGTCTTTCCGTGTGCTTGTATGTTAGATTATTATACGATGCAAACGGCTGAGTTTTTTTTTTACTAAAATATCCAATATATTATTGAAAAATCAGCTTAAAATTATCACAACAGTTGATTTTCACGAATTTACGAGGTAGGAATGCGCAGGTGCCACATCTATGAAAATTCCCGCTTTTTTGGTGAACAGATGAAATGAAAGACTATACCACTACTACTACTACCTCCACTACTATCAGCACTACTACTACTACTACTACCTCCACTGCTATCAGCACTACTACTACTACTACTACCTCCACTGCTATCAGCACTACTACTACTACTACTACTACTACTACTACCTCCACTGCTATCAGCACTACTACTACTACTACTACTACTACTACTACTACTACTACTACTACTACTACTACTACTACTACCTCCACTGCTATCAGCACTACTACTACTACTACTACTACTACTACTACTACTACTACTGCTACTACTACTACTACTACTACTTTTACTACTACTACTACTACTACTACTTTCTACTACTTATTACTACTACTACTACTACTACTGCTACTACTTACTACTACTACTACTACTACTACTACTACTACAACTATTATTACTGTTGCATAATTGTGCTTTAATTTCTTGAAAGTTACAGAAGAAAAATATAAAGAGACACAACCGGCATGAAATGTTTGTCCATACACTGTAAAGGCAGTCAGATATACATTTTTTTTGTCAAAGTGTTGTTTTTCATTGGCAGTAACCAGAAAATATACTCGTCAGCATGTTTTTCGTTAGTTTGTTTGTCATCAGTGTGTGTGTGTGTGTGTGTGTGTGTGTTTAATTTAGTTTTCTGTTTTGTAATTACTTTTATTATTATTATTATTATTATTATTATTATTATTATTATTATTACTGCTACTACTACTACTACTATTATCATTATTATTTTTATTTTTATTCCCATTATTACCATCATTATTACCATCTTTACCATTGCTGCCATGACCACCTTATCCTATACGTTCCTTTAGTTTTCTAACTGTATCCTTCAATGGTACTGTTTATTAATGATCGTTTTCCCGTCCAGCAGAGTGTCGTGGCACAAGGACAGTCAAACACACAGGCACATGAGTAGAGCAGGCCAGAAGTACCATGCAAGGACGCGACAGAAAGGTCAGTCATACTTTTATTTTATTCTTTGGTGATCTTGGAGTTACTACCACCACCACAAATCCCGCCACTACTGCTAATGCTAATGCTACTACTACTACTACTACTACTACTACTACTACTACTACTTATGCAATAATTAACCAGCATCTTCACTCTTTCATCCCTCACGCTGGTAAACTCTGGAACAATCTTCCTTCATCTGTATTTCCTCCAGCCTACGACTTGAACTCTTTCAAAAGAGGGTATCAGGACACCTCTCCTCCCGAAATTGACCTTTCTTTCGGACACCTCTTTTGATTCTTTTTTGGGAGCAGCGAGCAGCGGGCTTTTTTTATTATTATTTTTTTTTTTGTGCCCTTGAGCTGTCTCCTTTGTTGTAAAAAAAAAAAAAAAACTACTACTACTATTAGTACTGCTACTATTACTACTACTCTTACCGCTACTTCTACTACTACTACTACTACTACTACTACTACTACTATTAGTACTACAACTATTACTACTACTTTTACCGCTACTACTACTACTACTACTACTACTACTACTACTACTACTACTACTACTACTACTACTACTACTACTACTACTGCTACTATTATTATTATTGCTACTACTATTACTACTATTACTACTACTTTTTTTTTTTACAGAAAAGGAGACAGTTCAAGGGCGTGAAAAAAGAATACAGTAATGAAAAAAAAGCCCGCTACTTACTGCTCCCGAACAGAGTCCATAGGAGTGGCCTAAAAAACGATCAATTTCGGGAGGAGAGGTGTCCTGATACCCTCTTCTTGAAAGAGTTCAAGTCGTAGGCGGGAGGAAGTACAGATGAAGGAAGATTGTTCCAGAGTTTACCAGCGTGAAGGATGAAAGAGTGAAGATGCTGGTTAACTCTTGCATAAGGGGTTTGGACAGTATAGGGATGAGCTTGATTAGAAAGTCGTGTGAGGCGAGGCCGCGGGAGGGGGGGAGGCATGCAGTTAGCAAGTTCAGAAGAGCAGTTAGCGTGAAAATAACAATAGAAGATAGAAAGAGAGGCAGCATCACGACGGAATTTAAGAGGAAGAAGACTATCAGTAAGAGGAGGAGAGCTGATGAGACGAAGAGCCTTTGACTCCACTCTGTCCAATACGTAGAGCTGTGTGAGTGGAGCCCCCCACACGTGAGATGCATACTCCATACGAGGGCGGACAAGGCCCCTGTATATACTACTACTACTACTACTACTACTACTACTACTATTATGACTGAAAACCGGTTAGTCTTTTCTGTGACCTTGGCAAATAGCCGTGATGGGAGCCCGATGATACGTTTAAGAATAAATGAACTTTTATCTCGCTCTGCCAATCAAGGTGTGTGTGTGTGTGTGTGTGTGTGTGTGTGTGTGTGTGTGTGTGTGTGTAAGTAAGTAAGTAAGTAAGTAAGTATATATTTATTGCCTTTAAAATATAAGAATATTGTTATATATAAACATAACATAAAACATGGCAATGGCACAGCCTGTCAAGCCGAAGCTTCCCGACAGACATGGAATTATATTATTTTATTTAATGTTTACATTGGCACAAAATTGGTACCTAATATATTATTAACTAACGTATAGAACAATAAGAATAATTATAATAATATGTTGCTGAGAATAACAATAACAATATCAATTATAATAATAATAATAATAATAATAATAATAATAATAATAATAATAATAATAAACATTATACTTGTGAAACTAAGTTCATACCACACACTACATTTGATTACTATTTTGACAATTATATAAATAAGTTTTCACAGATTTTTTAAAAATGGATAAATTTATATGATTGAGAAGAGTCTTAATATGTAGAGGCAATGAATTCCACATTTGGGGACCTGAGTATAATATACTGTGCTTAAAGAGAAGTTCTGAACTGTGGACATATGAGATTGATATCATTACCTCGAATGTTGTATGATGTGTGTACCAGTCTGAAAGGCTGACCTCCACAATACTGTGTAAGGCACTTGTAAATGCTTAACAATAAAAAATATTTATGAATATTTGGAAAACTAAGAAAATTTTGTGTATTAATTATATTTCGTGTTGACTCAAACCTACTCATATAGAATATACACCTAAAATTTTTATTTTGAGCTACTGATATTCTCTTAATGAAGGACTGCCAAGTACAGGCCCAGACTGATACACAATAGGTGAGATGGGGATAACAAAGTGTGTAATAAATACTAGTGAGGGATTCAGGTGTGAGATTATTGCGGACTCTGTATAACATACCGCACATCCTTGCTAATTTATTTGTGACAAATGAAATATGTTGATTCCAATTCATATTCTCATCTATGTAAACACCCAAAAATTTTGTGAAATTTACTCTGTCTAATGTGTTTCCCTCTATGGCTATAGGAGGAATGTTATATTGTAATGAACGATTTTGAAAAAAATATGTAATTAGTTTTTGCAATATTCAGACTCAATTCATTAATTGTAGTCCAATAATTATTTTTTTCTAGTTCTGTAACTAAATTTATATGAAGATCGTTAATGTTTACATTATCTAATAAAAGATTTGTATCGTCAGCATAAATCGCATATTTGAATTTAAAACTTACATTAACAATGTCGTTTATATAGATGAGAAAGAGTATCGGTCCTAATATTGACCCATGCGGTACACCCTTGTTGATTGCCCTAAAAGAAGAATACGTGGCGTTGCAATATACAGCTTGTGACCTATTGGTTAAATAACTTTCAAATAGTTTTAAGGGACTACCTCTAACGCCATAGTGACTTAGCTTACTCAATAAAATTTTGTGATTCAGTGTATCGAATGCCTTAGATAAATCTAAAAATATTCCAATTAAATAATGTTTCTTTTCTAAATACTGATATACATTAGATATGAACTGTAAAATAGCTGTTTCTGTGGAACGACCTGCCCTAAACCCATGCTGGTAGTCTGTGAGTAGATTATTGTTTTCAAAAAAATTTACAAGAGTAATGACTTTTTCAAAAACCTTGCTAAATGCTGGAAGTATTGAAATAGGTCTATAGATTTTAATATCGGATCTACTGCCTAATTTAAGTAGTGGTACAACTTTGGCTTTTTAAGTGCATCCGGAAATATTCAGTTTTTAACATCAGATTCACTATGTGTTAATGGAATGGATATATTATTAGCTGTGCGTTTCAAAACAATTGGGAAATATCATCAAATCCGGAGGAAGAAGTTTTAAATGCCGTAATGTATTTTCAATTTCTAAGTTTGTGGCAGGAAATAAATACATAGAAAAATTGGGAGAGTTGTGTAAATAATTTAAAAATTCATTACCTACAGTTTCTGCTGCTTGCTGACTTGCTTTCAAAAAATGTTCATTAAATTTATCTGGAATGTTATAACAAATTGATCGTAGCTCAATTTCACTGTTTTTACCATCTGTAGATCTACCTAATAAGTTATTTATTGACTTCCAGTGAGACTTAGGGTTGCCTGGGCTAGCTAATAGTTGGTCTTGGTGATACTTCGTCTTTGCTTCTTTTAAAAGTGATGTTAGTCTATTTCTGAAAGCCCTATATTGCTCTCAAAAAGTTAAAGGCCATTTATATGCTAGTTTTTCAAGTCTATGTTTTTCTCTAATGCTCTTCTTTAATGCTGGAGTAATGTGTGGACTGCGATTAGTTTGTTACTAACTTTAATTGTTTTCTTAGGAAGCAATTATCATAATTTGTTTTGAAATTGTTGTAAAATAGATTATGGGAGTTGTTAGGACATGTACAGTTTATGACATCAGACCAATCTGTGTGAAAGTGCAGCACTAAATGTGTCTAAAGCTTCCTGGGTGAACGTTCTTTTCGTTATGAATGTGGGAGGAGATGGAATATTATTACATTTAAATAAAGATATCACTGGAAAATGATCAGTAATATCAGTTTTGATTACATAATTTCCTACGTTGTTCTCAACACATGTGGACCAAATGTGATCTATAAGGGTGGCGGATGTGGCCGTAACTCGTGTTGGCAGGGTTGTCAGTGGAAACAGGGAATAACTATACATTAAATTCATAAGGTCCTGAATGTTATCGTCATTATTATGTAATAAATTCATATTTAAATCTCCAAAAATAAATATTTCACTAGGATTTTTATCTTTTGCAGTAGTTAAAATTTCATTGAGAACATTAAGAAAATTATTCACATTACCTTGAGGAGGTCTATATATACATATAAATAAAAATATTTTACCATTAAATTTTACTTCCACTGCCACACTCTCA
>NW_026112352.1:152500-205000 GCF_024679095.1 Eriocheir sinensis | reverse complement strand
TGGAAAGCATTTGATGCTGTGATCTATATTTAAATTTTTAATCATTTGAGATTCAAAGCTCAGTTTTTGCTGGCCCATCGTCGCCCTTGAGTAATTCTTCACTCTTTTCAGAGTTGAATGGTAACGTTCTCGTTCAGAATAAGTAGCCAGAATGCTCAAATAAATCCGAAGTGCGATGCATACATTGGGAAATACTCCAGCTAAAGTCCTTGAAATAATGTTCACTGCGGCATGTGATTCACTGATTTTTCCTGATGTCTGTCTGTGGTCAACATGTTGTGCAGCAAGATGCTCTCATCGGTGAAATCAGCTTCCAAATCACTCTGGTAGTGTTGCACAAGACCATCTGCCTTTTCACGAAAAGCATTGCTATCAGACATGCTGAAATCTGTCACGAAATCAAATTTATTTCCTAATTCCTCATAGACTTTACTTCTCTCTTTTATTTCCTGCAAGAATCTGTCAACAATGGCTTCGTCAAGGAATGCCTTCCTAACACGCTTCCTCACAGTAGACTCTTTGTATTCACTTGAAAAGTTCTTTGCCTGGTCTTCAAAATATCGAATGAATCACAAATGTTTTCAAGATGGTTTACCAGAGAGTTTAGAAGTTTCACCAGTACATATTTCAGTACCAGGATTCACTAACGAGTTACGACGTTCGTAAGTCACAAAAAATGTCTTAAGGCAACTTTCGGCTGCTTTGGGCTATTCACTAAACAGTTACGACACTCTTCCGGCACCGTAACTTTACGGCAGCTCCAGACATGGCGTAAGATATCGCGACCCGTACGTAGGGCAGATTTTCTCCACAACACAAGGAGGAATGAAAAAGAAGAGGAAGACCCGCTGCCAAAATAATGAACAAAACGTCAGGCTCTAGAGGCTGTGGCCCCACAGCCTAACTAGTCCCATAAAACCACCCAAGAAGAACAAAACGTCAGTGCTATCAAAACATTGCTTTATAAGGACGTGTCAACCGTATATAATACCATTCACTGAATATGTAGTGACTGTGAACTCCTGCACTACTGAATCAATTATCCTGCCGTAAACACTCGTGATAATATATATGGAGGGCTTGAAATGCTCGCAGGAGATCCACCAGGGGGTAATGTGGGTACTCATACATGCTCGGTGAATAATTGAGTCTTAACTTGTAGTTTGTAATACCTTAGACCACTAGCACAACCAAGGATGGGCCGGGGCCCACCCGTTTACCGTTGATGAGGTTTCAGGCCCTGCACCCCCAAAGTTTCTCTTGTCTTGTCTTTTTCTCTGCCCTCCAATCTCCCTGAACATATTTCTGGGTGTCCCCTTGCCATTGTTTAGCAGATTTTAGCGACCTATTTTAGAGACACAAACTATTCATTACTGGGTAAATTATCATGTCTTTTTTGTGGAGTTAGTTATCACCAGGAAGCAATTATGAAAGTACTAGAGTTGATGGCGCCACTATAAAACACTCGCCTGCGCCAGAACGGGCTGGGCCGACCATCAGGCCCCACCTGGAAGAAGCCTTGGGCCGACCATCAGGCCCCACCGGGAAGATGCCTACCGGCGCAATAGGCAACAACGTAAAAAAAAAAAAAAAAAAAATACTTGGGTTGACAGTTTACTCTCCTCTGTAACGATAGGCTGCTTTCCCCAGCGGCAATTATAGGTTACAATTTTAGCAGAGTTAGGTTACCATCCACTAGGTTAAAACGAGTCTGTTAGTTTGTAAATAGATTTGGGAGTGAAGACGGCTGGACAATATATGCCGCAGTGCTTGTTATAGTGAATTCTGGGGTAAATTTGCTGTAGCACTTTCATAGCTGAATTATTGTGGTAATAAACAGAGCCCCATTAAAAAGCATCATAACATATCACAGGAAATAAGTAATATGCATCTCAAATAGACTGCTCCTGCTAAGCAATTACCCACTTTTTGCAACATGCATCACATGTTTGTTGGATATTTTGGTAATTGAGTCATCCCATGGCTCATTTTTGTCTCAATGATATTTACTGTATTAAGGTATTACATTTACTATTTAGTATGCTAGTTTTACTGGGTGTTATAGATGATGTGTCTAGTAAGGGTAGGGTGAAGTTGGGGGCATACACATAGCTGTGTGTGGCCTCGGTGCTCATCTCCATCACATGGTAACCTATTGCTGGTAAATTAGCAACCTAGCAACACCCGTCAAGGTTTGATTCATCACCCAGTTTTATTCCCACTCATAGTTTAATAGCTACTATAATTGAAAAAGTATTTTATGATTTTAGGTTGAGGCAAAATATTTATATACATTGATATTTATTTCATGTTAAGTGAAAAATATATAATTACTTCATTTTCTACTTATAGCACAACATTAAAACCAGAAAATAAAGGTTCTTTGTCCATAGACTTTAAAAAAAAATCTCTCTCACTTTGAAATTCAAGTTATTTTTGGGGTATTGACAAGAAAATAATGTTTCTGTTTTTAACTCAAATATGCACTTTTTTCATTTATGTAACCTAACCTTACTAAAGTACTGACTCATATGTTGCTGGCACAAGTTGAGAACATAATGAAAAAGTGGGCATTGATATATACATTATTAAATATTTAAATGTGTTAAATAGTGTACTGGCAATAAAATAAAGGAAATCATCGAGCAAATTGGTGTATGGGTGCGTTTCGTTAAGAACTCGGTAGAGTTCTTCAAAGACAATGGCACTGCCCACTGTCAAAACACATTCCACTATACCTAGAAAATTTCCACGATGACTGTTGGCTCTCAAGATATAGCTGGAAGCCAGACTCTTTCTCGAGTCATCAGAGTTTTGAGAGAAGTCTTGGACTTTCCAGGATGTGACACACACACACACTCACATACACACAATTATATACTTTGAGAGTAAGAGTAGTAAAGTTGGGGGGATACGTAGTAGCAGCGCATGGCCTCGGTGCTCATCTCCGTAACATTGGCCCTTGAGACTGTGGTGGAAGAGCCCCATTACCCCGGGACACAGGACCAGTGTGATATCTGGGTTACCACAGATTACCTTCCCCAGATTTCCCCAGGTCCATTTATCGACCAGCCCAAGAGGGAGGATGAACAGCTGGGTGAGCTGCACGCAGACTGCCTAGGCCGGGATTCGAACCCGGGCCTGCGGAGTAGAAGCCAGGCACGCTAACCAGTAGACCACGGAGGCGTATAACTTTGAGAGTGACACAGGCTAAATGGACTTAATTATATTGCTTTTGAAAGTCACTTAATCTGACTTCATATATATAATAACATAATATAAGAAAGAACTGCTGGTATACATGAACACAATCACAACTTAAATTGTAAAAAAAGGGGAGAAATTATCTGACTAAAAATTAACTGCAGGACAATATGGCTGAGCTTATTATACACTTAATAAAATGTAAAGCATATAGCACCGTGGTGTGTACTATTTGGAGCAATTCTTCACAGCCTGCTATTAAACATCTTTTTATATGTTATTTCCAACAGAAAACAATTAAATAAATTGCAAATACAAAACATGTTTGAAGAAATCAAAAGAGACCTTTAGTGATGCATAAGAAAAACAGGATTTCATGCCCTGCAATATTCAACAAAGTCCTGTAAAGGTCCAGCTATTGCAGTCATTCTGGTTGAGACGATTCAAGGAAATCTACACATTTCTGCAAACTATCCAGTAATATATGCTTGGTCTTGCTTCTTCAGAATCTTTTATCTTGTGTCCATCTTGTGTCTCCTGCCTGGAAGTTTAAGGGTCCGACGCTGCACCACTGCTGGGACATATGGGTTGCTAGGTGTTGTAGCACCCACTACACTTACAGATTACACTCAGTCTCCTATAAAAGGAAAATTATTTGCTTGGTCATCATAACCAGGATCATAAGAGAGGTTAAGTGACTGGCTAGTAGTTAAAGGTTAAGCAATGAAGTAGAAAGTTTACATAGTTAATAAACTTAATCTGTGGAAATGAAGAAAACAAGAAATACAATACTTTCAAGAGCAGCTCGCTATATTATGGCTTAAAACACTGTCACACTACTATAAATGCAATAACAATAAGTAAAAAGCTCTTTCATAGTGCTTGAGATAAACTAACTTCCTATTAAAACATAGATACTTTAAATTCACTATTATAAGAATTTAAAGTATCAATATTTAATAGGAAGTTATCTCAAGCTTACTTTTGTTTTGCATTATATAGTGCGACAGTGTCACATAATACGAGCTGCTCTTTAATAAAAGTTTATCTACGTCCCAATATCTGAGCAGCTGACAATGTCTGAGCTCCACTCCTAATCCTAGCCACATTGCTGGGCAGTGCCTGGTGGCAAATCTTAATGACTGATATGTTTGCTAAGCTCTGCTGCTCAGTAAATGGCCTCACCTCTATGAAAATACTGAAATGACACCACGTACTGAGTGTGTGTGCACCCATATCCTTCCCTCTCCATGGTGAGATAACTTGGTGCATGCAGGTATATTACACTTTTACCTACAGAGGAGGTCAAAACAGGGTAATGAGACTGATCATGGACAACTTGGAGGACAAAGTCATGGCTAAAAACTGACAGAAAGGCACGTTTATAACGTTACCTAAAGGATACCTTCATGCAGGTTAACAAAATGTTTCACTCACTAGCACGTTTAGCAACAATATACCAAGCTGACTCTCCATGACAAGTGATTGGCTTACCTGAACTTCCTCACTTCATCTCCGTACTCCCGGTGGGGCAGACAACATCGTCTGCCTCTGTCACGGGCCACATGCTGCACTGGTGTTGAGCTTCCTGTGATTGGCTACTGTCTCTAGAGTACGTATGTATCGAGCGCTGCCATTGGTTGAACGAAATATGTCAACATCACACTACGCCGTCTGTCGGCGGGAGTGTGAAACAGCGTTAAGGCAGGAAAATCTAAACATGGCGGACTTAAGATTTTTTTGTGAATCGCAAGATACGACTTTCTTATTTCCGCCATATTGGATCCACTTAAGATTGTCGTATCTGCGAGGCGTTAGTGAATCTGGGCCCAGGTTCTTGAAGTGCCTTGCTGACAATGTTAGTTTTAGTTAAAATATCATTCCACATTTTGCACATCAGTGCTGTTTCCAGTTGTTTGAGTGATTGAACAAGTGAACTTGCTTGGTTTGGCTTTGTCGCAGAGCTTACTGCAATTTCAGATAATGTTTCTAAAACCTCAGAGTAGTTCAGCCCCAAGGCTTTTGTTGCATCCGCGCAGGCTGACCATCTCGTCTCTGAAAGACTTTCCACATGTACCTTTTTCTTCATGTTCTCCTTAAACTTTGCCCAGCGTTGTGGAGAAGCAGACAAAAAGTTGTAGATTCCCCAGGTACACCGAAGAAAGAAACTGCTTCCGTGCAACACTCAGCTGATGCTAATGCAACTAGATTCAAACTGTGCGCTGAACACGGGACAAAATCTGCAAGTGGATTCACTTCCAACACTCGAGCCTGGACACCAGTGTAAATACGAGCCATATTGCTGGCATTATCATAAGACTGAGATCTGCAGTTCCTGTTATCAATATCCATTTCCTTCAGCATCTGCATAACTGTGTTAAACAGATGCTCCGCTCCATGATTTTCAATGATTAGGAAGCCAATGAAACGTTCAACAACAGAGCCATCGGATAAAGTACAGCGTAATATCAAGGTTAGTTGGTCTAGATGAGCTAAATCAGGTGTTCAGTCAACACTCGATCCGAAGTATTTCGCTGGTTTTACTTGCTCTATAATTTCGCATTTCACTTGCTCAGGCAGCAGTTTGATGAATTCATCACAAATTGTTGAAGACAGATAAGACACGTGCCCTCGCCCTGGGTTCCCATGAAGACGAATATGTTCTGCTAGGAAATCGTCAAACTGTGCAATGAGCTCCAACCAGCCTAAATAGTTGCCATTGTTGGACGATCTTATAAGATTTCCGAATCTCCACGAAAGGCCGGTCCACGTTCAACTAGAAATTGGATTACAGCAATCATTCTTGTCAAAACTTTGGACCAGTAGTCACGTTCCATCTCCTGTTGTTGCACAAGCTCTGAGTCAATCCGCAAACGTGTTTGTTTTTCAACAAGTTTGCATATATTCAGACGGTGGTCTTTACTTGTCTCCTGAGCTCGGATTCTAGCATCTGCATTTTTCCAGTCGCAGTATCCTTTTACAAAAGCATTGTCTTTATCAATGAAAACTGGAGTAGCACAAAACAGTTTACAGACATAGCAGTAAGTGGTGCCCCTAGACAAACAATAGATTAATCATTCTCTATTCACTGTTTCACCATTATTCAAGGTTCTGGTGAAGAAACGTTGTTTTACATATCTCTTTGAACCTCCAAAATCTCTTTCTGACATGTCGTGATTGTTGGGAGGAATATTTTGAGATGGAGCTTGTTTTGAGAAATAATCAATTAAATCTGGACCCACTTGCCATTTCGCAGGATCACTATCAAGCACCTGTGTACTTCATGAAGTTGCTGAATCTTGTTGGAATTTTAGACCTTGAGTAGGATGAGATTCAGTCATTGCCTCTTCAACTGGATCTGGCAATTAGGGACTGGTGTCTTGTTCTGAAGGTGTATCCCTGTGCAGGCTGTGCTGTAAAGGGTGTGAATCTGCAGGACCTGGTGAGGCAGCGCCAGTTAGTATTGCAGATGGAGCTGATGATGATGATGCAGATCCTTTGTCTTTGTCCTTTGGCTTTGGTTTCATAAAGCTTTCTAGAGAGCCTTCATTTCTTCATATCCTCTTTCTTCTTTTTTCTCTTTTGGCAGTCCCCGATTCATGGTGTCTCATGTAGCCGGCAGACATGCTAATTGGAGTCTCGCCATGTCGCTAGCTAACACAGTGTTGCCATCTCGTCTTTTAGCGTTAGTAGTAGTAGGCTACTACTACTACTACTACTACTACTACTACTACTACTACTACTACTACTACTACTACTGCTACTACTACTAACGCATGCATAACAGCATATTTTACCTCGCTATACCAAGTGCATATATATATATATATATATATATATATATATATATATATATATATATATATATATATATATATATATATATATATATATATATATATATATATATATATATATATATATATATATTGTGTGTGTGTGTGTGTGTGTGTTATCTTTTTCCCTTCCTCATCTCATTACTGTTATATTTCTAACTCCCTTTTCCTCCCTCTTTATGTTCCCCTTTCTTCATTTACTTTATTTCATCACATTTCCTTTCTTTTTCTCCTTCCAGCAAAATAAGTAAAGATGAAAAACAAAAGCGAGTAAAATATATTAATAAACTGTTATCTGTCTGCAGGAATATGAACCTTCCCCCGAGCCTGCCATGGGACCCCTCCTCCTCCTCCTCCTCCTCCTCCTCATCGTCGCCCCAGGATAAAGGTAAATGGCGCTGAGTAATTGTTCTTTACTAATTTTACATGTCTGTGTATGCACTTAGTCGTTTTTACCTTCTAGTCCCAGGCGAGAATCTTTACAAGTGGTGGAGTTTTTTTCGTACAGGTGTTAGAGCGAGGTTTGTTTTATGTTTTGTTCTGATTTGTACTTCTGTTTATTTTTATCTGTCTGTCTGTTGTCGTCTCTGTGGGACGTAATTTTTCTTATTATCAGTTTGAATTTTCTGCGTGACTGTCATTTTTTTTTACCTGTGGCGAAAATGTAATGTTTTTTTGTTGTATATCTCCATATCAGTCTTTTTACACACACACACACACACACACACACACACACACACACACTTGTCATCGCCTCACAGTTACTGTTTTAATAATTTGCACGACTCGCCGGACGTGTGCGGTCACCCAATATGACGATTAATTTTTCACGCCACGAGCCAGTAAACAGCGGCTCTGTGTGTGTGTGTGTGTGTGTGTGTGTGTGTGTGTGTGTGTGTGTGTGTGTGTGTGTGTGTCTCCCTGTCAAGTGTTGGTGTCCAAATTCTACCTGTCTAAATTAATTTGACGGCGAAGGTAGTTTAAGTATGAATTTATGTCTTTATTGGTTAGTAAAGAAAATTAAGATGCGTAAATTAATGAATAAACGAGAGAAAGAAAAACGAAAGAGAGAAGTAAGAAAGACGGACGAGTAGATAGATGGATGCCGGATGTGTGTATATATTCAATGAGAAAAGTGGAATTTTTATAACCCGACTGGTGGTGAAGAATCAATCAATTATTCAAGTGGGTCATTCCCCGGGGGGGCGCCTCACCTTGCCCGATGATCCCTCTGGGCGATTCTCCAAGCAGGCCTCCTTCCCATCCAGAGTACTTCTTGGCAGGATCCATCAACTTGCTCAACCCACGAGCTCCGTGGGCGTCCCCTTGGCCTCCTCCACTCAGGACTGTCTCTTACAGAAACAACCCGATGAGCAGCATCAGCTTCTGGGTGACGTGCCACGTGCCCTTGCAGGAATCCCACGGAGTCGCAGGAGATCCCAGAGTGCCTCGCGATGCACTGAGTCAAGCGCCTTCTTGAGATCGACATAGGCTGCAAGCATTTCACGTCGAAACTCACGTCGGAGCTTTACCAGTACGCGAAGCGCTAGCATACGGTCACTTGTTGACTTACCAGGCGTGAACTCACACTGTGCGGTGAATATATATATATATATATATGTATATATATATATATATATATATATATATATATCTATATATATATATATATATATATGTATATATATATGTATATATATATATGTATATATATATATATATATATATATATATATATATATATATATATATATATATATATTATATGTATACGATTTTATATGAATAGCCCAAGTAACGTTTTTAGTAATGTTTTTAACGTTTTGAAATGCTTTTTTTGCTTCATTGATTTCATTTATTTTTAATGTAGAAATAACTACTAGGGAGCTCTTAAGCGAAAATGAATTTTATTTTGTATACAAAATTTAATGTATCACAATTTGACGAATAAAGTATGTATCTATCTATCTATCTATCTATCTATCTATCTATCTATATATATATATATATATATATATATATATATATATATATATATATATATATATATATATATATATTTATATATATATATATATATATATATATATATATATATATATATATATATATATATATATATATATATATATATATATATATATATATATATATATATATATATATATATATATATATATATATATATATATATATATATATATATATATATATATATATATATATATATATATATATATATATATATATATATATATATATATATATATATATATATATATATATATATATATATATATATATATATATATATATATATATATATATATATATATATATATATATATATATATATATATATTTCTACTGGGACGGGCGGCCGAATTGTGTGGTTTCGACCAAAATGACGTGCATTAAATATTTTTTAAAAATATTGATATTTAGAGGTCGCTCAGTGAGGTGTAAAATTGTGATATTTTTTCTGATTTTTTTCCCCGTATATTTGTTAAATATGTTTCGTGTTCAGTTATCGTGTTTAAATATTAGGATATGGCGATTGTTCTATGTTCAGTACCAATTGTTCGAGCTTGAAGGTCATTCCTTTCTAGGTCCCCCTCATTCTGTGTAATGAGTATTAGCCGCTCAAAGGGCGGGGGTGTCATGGGCGTCAATCTCCCACTCATTGTCGCCTAGTTTGGGTCTCGCAAGACCTGCTGACGGTAGGGAAGGACCTTCGGTGCGCCTCTACAACTTGTAACAGATACTGCTTTTGTCCTTCATCCTTGGTTAGGGCCAAGTTATATGTCTGCATCATAGCAACTCCGCGCTCCGCGAAGTCGTTGACAACTCGAAGGGCTCTGATGCGGCGTTGGGCATCCAAGTAGGCCGGATCCTTGTTCCAGGCAGCAGGGTCACTGGCGAGAAAGGTCATATCGATGCTCATGAGCTGCAACAGCTTCATTGATCCTGTTGTCACGAAGTCCGCGATAGTCTTATTGGTGAAGGTGGCTTCTCTGGTGTCAACTGTGGCTCGACGTGGAGGGTCCTCTGAACCTTCTTGCTCCTTGGAGGCCTTCACCATATCTCGTTTTGTCGCTAGGCTAACGTTGTCGTCGAAGAACGCCAGAGCTACCAACCGCTCACTTAAATACCACAGGTGGCGCCCCAATGTCGCAGATGTGGCTTTCGCCACATCCGTATCCGGGTAGGCCAGCAGGCTTTTCAGTAGGGCTAGGTCCTGAGCCGGAGCTGACGTTGGGCATGGAGCCTTGTACCAGGGGGCCACATAGGTGGAGACGCTGAACTCTACGAACCGCTTGATCCTTGAAAGCTCCGCTCGTGTTAGCTGGAATTTATCTTGGTCACGGAACAAGAACACCTTCACCGCATAAATGATTTTGCCATCCATCGTGAACGATGTAGAGCACCAGGGCGGGTGATACGGATGCCTCGCTTCGGCTGGCCACCAAGGACGATGATTGAAAGTTCAAGTAACTCACGGTAATCGTCTCGTGGGTGCTGCCCGTCGAGGAGGCGCTGAAACTCCACCAACAGATCATCACGTCGCTCACGGAGGTTTTGTGACATTTTGTCCATCTCCATTGCCTTCGGTGTCGTCCTGTCCAAGTATTCCCACTTTACTTTGAACCTTTTGAAAAGTTGAATTTCAGGACCGCTAGAGGGTCCAAAGCAAGTGAAGAACGCCTTCTCACAGATTAATTCGTAAATGTGGTGGCGACAGGCAAGGTGGAGGACATCACGCCCTAGTCGTTGCTCTACAATGGAACATGCCCCTGCTGCCAAACCAGTGTTAGAAGCGGTGGTGTCAAAGGAGAGAGCAACCACCCGATTCTCAACTCCCCAATCTTCGAGTGTTGTTATAATGGCGTGAGCAGCGGCCTGTCCGGTTCCATTGGGGAGACTAGGCACGGCGAGGAGCTTTTCCACTCCGTCTCCGGAAACCAGTACTGGAAGACGGTCGACGGCTGGGCCTCCATCCGCTGTGGGGATGATCTTACCATCCCAATGAACAGTGAGCGGAACGGACGGCTTGAAGGATTTCTTGATCTCCGCAGCCGCTACAGCGCGGAATTTTCGCCGATCCCGTCGGAAGGACTCACGATTTATCACGAGTTGGTTGGGATCGTGTCCGAGGCTTCGAGCAGCAGCACTGATGAGGTGAACTGCGTCACGGTCGGAAGTCAAGGTCCGATCCAATGCGGCAGACAAGTGACTGTCCAGTACCTTCTTCGACGATCGCGGACGCTTAGACGGGGGCATCTGGGACGCAGATGGACCAGCGCCTTCATCAAATGGTCGTTTTGGGGAGCACGTTGAACTTGAGCTCGATGAAAGTTCGGCCGTTTCATCCACCTTCTCTTGCTCTTGAAGAGCCTTTGTCACACGGCGTTGCTCCTCTTCTTTTCGTTTCTTGCGTCGAGACTCTTGCTTTGCCAGGGACATGTCCCTTGAAATCATCGACCCTCGCCTTCCTTCCTCCCTCTGAGCCTTCAAAAACTCCCGATCTTCTTCCAGCGTGATCATCGACATCGCATTTGCGTGAGCAATGTCGAAAAGATTTTCGAGCGAGTCGACGAACTTTCGCTCATTCGCCTTTTGGGTCGCTGTTGCTCTGTTCTTGTTCTTTTTCAGTGCCACCCATTTCTCATACAAACGGATGATATTTTCTCTTGCTCGCTGCGGCTTCTGCATAGGAATTCGAGCGCGCTTCCAGAATTCTTCCACCACTGCCATAGTATCCACTGCTGCGTCGTTCTTGGTCTTTCTCTGTTGCAGATGGTGATATAGGAACACCTGCAGCACCTGCTTCTTTGACGGCAGCTTAGTTCCAGTGATGGAGTGCTCCAACGAGCCAAGTAAATAAACCTCGGTCTTAGATCTTGTAGATGCCATTGCCACGGTGAAAAGAAAACAGTAGGCTAAGGCAGTGGAGCGCACGCTGTGCAACAACCGCCCCGCAGTGACGCGTGTAGCTGACTGAACAACAGCTGCACAGCAGGGCACACTTGTCACTCAACACTGCCCCAAAACATACAAGAATTGAACGTGTACCGTACGCGACTTACTACGCGTTTTATACGAGTTATTATGTTCGTGCCAGGTTTGATGTTTGAATTAACAATTATTATAGAAGGTATATTATACAATATGCAATATTATCTGGAATACTATCATATTTGAATCTTGCATTAGATTCTCTCAACATCACACACTTTGAACGATATTTGCAAAAATAAGGATTTTGACACAATTATTCCAAACTTTGACCTCCTTGAGCGACCTCTTGATATTAATATTTTTAAAAAATATTTTACACACGTTGCTTCTGGTCGGAACCTCACAATTTGGCCGCCCGTCCCAGTAGAAAATCGAAAATTCGAATTTAAGTGTCACCCATCCTTAGATTTCAATAAAATTATCTAAAACAAAATATATATATATATATATATATATATATATATATATATATATATATATATATATATATATATATATATATATATATATATATATATATATATATATATATATATATATATATATATATATATATATATATATATATATATATATATATATATATATATATATATATATATATATATATATATATATATATATATATATATAGTATTTATATATATAGTATTTTTAGTTGTATTATAACTTATTTTTGTTTTAGATAATTTTATTGAAATCTAAGTATTGTTGACCAATCCATAATTTGTGAAAATAACCATATTTTCATGGAAATAAAGAATTTGACTTTGACTCTTCCTCCTCCTCCTGCTCTTCCTCCAGGATGAGCTTGACAGACTTTATGATTGGGCGGGTAAATGGCAGATGAAATTCAATATCGGGAAGTGAAGTATTCTGAGTGTAGGTAGGAATAACCCCTCAGATAATTACTCCTTAAATGGCACTCAACTAAACAGGTCTGGGTGTGAGAGGGACTTAGGAGTCTTAGTGAGCACTGACCTCCGTCCAAGGGCTCAATGCATTCAGGCTAACAATCGTGAAAAGAGATTACTGGGTTTCATCTCAAGGAGCGTAATAAGCATTAGGAGCTCTGAGGTCATCCTTAAACTTTACTTAGCTCTAATTAGACCTCACCTAGAATACGCGGTCCAGTTCTGGTCACCTTATGACATCAAGATGTTAGAATCTGTACAGAGAAGGATGACGAAAATGATTCAGGGTGTGAGAAACTTGCCCTTCGAGGATAGACTTAAGCATTTAAATCTACACTCTCTAGAACGGCGAAGATTGCGAGGAGACGTTTTCAAAGTCTATAAATGGATGAAGGGCTTTAATAAAGGGGATGCCAATAGGGTTCTGGTAGTAAAGAGCCAGGTAGAACACGTAGCAATGGTCTCAAGTTAGACAAATTCAGATTCAGCAAAGACATAGGCAAGAATTGGTTCACCAATAGAGTGGTGGATGAATGGAACAGGCTTGACAGTGGGTGGCAATACCATAGATACATTCAAGAAGAGGTTGGATATATTCATGGATAGTGAGGTAAGGTGGGGTTAGGATAACAGGAACTGCCCTGTATAGGCCAACCGGCCTCTTGCAGACTCCTTATGTTCTTATGTTCTCCTCCTCCTCCTCCTCCTCTTCCTCTTTTTCTTCTTCTTCTTCTTCTTCTTCTTTCTCCTTCTCCTCCTCCTCCTCCTCCTCTTTCTTCTCTCTTTAACATGGACCAATTATTTTAACTTTCTTTTCATCAACTCACAATAATCTTTTCTTCGACAACATTCAGCTTCCTCATTCTTTTCCATTAAACATTCTCTGACTCTTCCTCCACCTCCTCTTCCTCCATCTTCTTCTTCCTCCTCCTCCTCCTCCTCCTCCTTCTCCTCTTTCCCTCTTCTCTCTTTAATATGGCCCGATTCTTTTAACTTTTTTTTCATCAACTCGCAACAATCTTAAAAACACCTATCCTGTATTCTTCGACAACATTCAGCTGCCTCATTCTCGGCCTATTCTTAACTCAAAATCTCAACTGGAAATTTCACATTATTTTTCATCTCTTACTAAATCTTCGAAGGTAGGCGTTCTATAACCTCTCCACCATTTCCTTTCCCCTTCCCATATGCTATACATGTTGAAGGGTCTGGTCCACCCTCCTATAGAGTATGCATCTCATGTGTGGGAGGGTTACACACACACACACACACACACACACACACACACACACACACACACACACACACAACTCTATTGGACAAAGGCTCTTCGTTCATCAACACCCCTTCTCCTAATGACAACCTTTTACCTCTCAAATCCCGATGCAATGGGTGCTTGAAAATTTTCCCCTTCAATTCACTGATACATTAACCCGTACAAAACTAAATATTTACGTAGCTTCTGTTCCTCCATCCGTTCTTCTTTTCTTCCCTTCCCACCTTGATTAATGTAGCATGATGAAAAAGCTATCTTCGTGTAGCAAAGTTAATTACAGAAAGGAATGTAATATTATTATCTTTCCATTGATTAATACGTGGGAGAGAGAGAGAGAGAGAGAGAGAGAGAGAGAGAGATAAGTGCAAGACAAAAATACTAATTAATAATGTCTAATAATCGGATGAAGGTTCTCTCTCTCTCTCTCTCTCTCTCCAGGTCTCATAATATTATTGATCATCATCATGGTCATCCCACCACGCACGCGCTCTCGCCCGCTGATCTTCATCTCGGTCACAGTGTGGCAGGTTTTCGCCGACTCTCGGCTTTATATTCGAGGAAGTGGCAGTGAGCTGAAAGTAGAACAATATTGGAGGCAAGGAAGTTCCGTCGGGTAAGTTTACATTTCTTTCTTTAGATATTTTAGCTAAGAATTTTAGTTATAAACCTTATGTAAAACCTTATGGGTAAAACCACGCTAAACAGATTCCTCTTTCTATAGTAGGGTCACGTGGGTGTAGTGTTTTTTTCCTCCATATATTGGTAAAACGTTTCTTTTGGAAGAGGGATAAAATGATTCCAGTCTGTGTGTGTGTGTGTGTGTGTGTGTACAATGCCACTAGTAATATGAAGTATTTACAATGTAATGTAATACCCAAAGGAAAAAAAATATTGTAAGTAAGACAATATGTCCTATATAGGTCAATAATCTTGAATATTATTTCGCAAACCAGAGTGGCTTATTCTAGAAATATAGAATAATAATTACTGGGTAAAATATCGCATTTTTCAATGGAGATAGCAGTATCCGCCAGAGCAATTACTGTTCAACAGGGCCTGAGTATGTCTGGTAATAGCTTAACATTTTATCACCAGTAGGCTATGATTCTCAGTGGCAATTTGTAATCTATTTGCTGATATTGGTTACTATATGGTTTTGGTTAAGGTGTTATGTCTGTTTTAAATACCTAGAGCTGGGGTCAAAGTAGAGCAGGAACAGGTTTAGCTCCGCCACCTCATCTTGTGTTCAACAGATAAAAAATACACGCCCTTTAATATATTACATGAAGACGCATGTGGTTAAACTACGCTAACGTGAGTAAATCTAACATAACCAATCTTAACCGCTGCGGGGTGCAGCGGTTTAGACCGCAGACGTCACCCCGACTTTTATTACGCAACGGTGACGCTGGAATGGTTATGTAAGGTTTGCTCAGGTTAGGTGCGACTCACAAGAAACTGTGTAACTAACGACGCCTCCGACAAGCGAACTGGTACAACTCGCCACGGCAAACACAGGGGTCACATTTCTATCATGTACACAAATGCACTTAGTTTAATACCCAAAAAGGACGAAATTAGGGCGTATATTGCAACAGAGAAACCAGATGTGGTCCATCACAGAGACTTGGGCCAACTCTGCAAATCTACAATCCGAACTGTCATTCCCTGGGTACGAAAGCTTCCACAAAAGTCGAAAGCACAAGAAATGAGGAGGAGGAGTTTGCTACGTAAAAAGTACACTCCCTGCCATAAAAATAGACAAACAGGAGATACGAAATACGATTCTGTCTATGTGGAAATAACCACAAATATCAAGAAACTAACACTTGCAACCGTATACAGGCCTCCAAAACAATAGTCAGCCGATGACACTGCCCTCTACGAAGAGATTCACTCTGTAACACAAAGCAAGGAAGCAATTATAATTGGGGACTTTAATTGCCCTAACATTGACTGGGGACTGTTGACTGGAGATCAAGAGGGTAGCAGACTTATAGAAATGGTGAAGGATTCGTTCCTCACTCAAGTTGTAACTCAACCAACGAGATAAAACAATCTGCTGGATCTGGTATTAGTAAGCGACCCCGACCTCATTCGCGACTGTACAGTTGGTGAGAATCTTAATGGTTGCGATCACCACTTAATCCGCTTTAATGTCAACATATGTCACAAACTCGTAGATAATACGTCAGTGATACCATATTACAACAAAAAGGAAATTTCAACTTAGCCCGTGCGCTGCTTCCCCCTACGACCTGGGACCAACTTGACCTCACCGACAATACAATCGACAACGCGTGGAACGTCTTCAAAGATAAGCTGTTGCAGGTAGAGAAGGCTACAGTGCCTACGAAATCCAGGCGAGTAAGTGATCCACCGTGGATGTATCATAATTATTTTCCAACCTGTAACTCGTCACTCCTTCACGAGAGTCCGACTGACACACAACGGCAGTCGCTCTCGCTCCGACGCTCCTTGTACATAGAGGCTAAGAATATATTAGCCTTAAGGAAGCTGAAGTCTTAATCAACGCCCTTTAAACGCCCCCCGGTACCCCGTTACAAAAAAGGGCAGTAACCTAAAAAAATATATATATATATATATATAATCTGATGAAAGAGAATGCCACGGCCGAAGCCCGTACACAGTACCACAACTGCCTCAGAGCTTGTCGCAGCCTTATTCGGAGTAGCAAACGCAACTATGAAAAGCAAATAGTGTGCGAAATCAAAACTAACTCCAAGAAATTCATCACGTACATGAGATCGAAAAAGGAAGTAAAATCCAATATTGGTCCCCTGACAGACGAGACTGGAACAGATGGCCAGAATCCTCAACAGTAACTTCGCATCCGTAATCACAGTTGAGGACATCGAAACCATTCCCGAGGGCCCTGACCCGCAGAGAGGGATCACGCCCATGGACATTGACTCAATATGCGACCAAAAAGTGAAAAAGTACTTGGACAAACTCGACACGAACAAGTCAACGGGACCCGACAGTTTGTCCCCGCGGTTATTAAAAGAGCTTAAACAACAAATACTTCAACCACTCACTAACATTTTCAACCGGTCAGTTCAATTGAATAAGGTCCCGGAAGAGTGGAAGATGGCGAACGTAACACCGATTTTCAAAAAAGGAGACAAAAGCGTTGCATTAAACTAAAGGCCCATAAGTTTGACATCAGTGGCACGAAAAATACTCGAAAAGATTATTAGAGACAAACTTGTTAAGTTTCTAGAAGACAGTAATATAATATCTGACACCCAGCATGGCTTCAGAAACAAGCGCTCCTGCCTAACGAATTTATTAGACTTCTTCCAAGGTATATATAAGAACTGGGATGCCCACATCCCCAGTGATGTTATATATCTGGACTTTCATAAAGCCTTCGACAAGGCTTTCATCCTCTCTCACTGACCATCCTGGTGAACAAGCCTACAACTTTGCTATCCTCAGCGACCTAGATCAGCTGGTCCAGCACCCTACACGTATTCCCGACCGTCTTGGAGACCGGCCCAACATTCTAGACCTCTTCCTTACCTCAAACCCTTCTGCTTATTCTGTCAAACTGTTCTCTCCGTTGGGCTCCTCCGATCACAATCTTATTTATGCATCCTGTCCTATCGCTCCTGTACACTCTCAAGACCCACCGAAGAGGCGATGCTTCTGGCATTTTGCTTCAGCTCGGTGGGACGACCTGAGGATGTACTTTTCCGATTTCCCGTGGAATGATTATTGCTTCCAGGATAGAGACCCCTCTGTGTGTGCTCAGCGCATCACAGAGGTGATTGTCTCTGGAATGGAGGCATACATTCCTCGTTCTTTCTCTACTCCTCACGCTAAAAAGCCTTGGTTTAATCACACTTGTTCTCGTGCTGTCAATGATAGAGAGGCAGCTCACAAAAGGTACCAGAGCCTTCAAACTAATGCTAATTATGAACTTTACATTTCTGCCCGAAATCGTGCCAAATCTATTCTCCGACTAACCAAAAATTCTTTCATTAATAAAAAATGCCAAAACCTTGCTTTCTCTAACTCTTCCCGTGACTTCTGGCATCTAGCCAAAAACATCTCCTCCAACTTCACTTCTTCATCTTTCCCTCCACTCCTCAGTCCTGACGGCAACACTGCCGTCTCATCTATCTCTAAGGCTGAACTCTTCTCTCAAACTTTTTCTAAAAACTCCACTCTGGACAATTCTGGGCATATTCCTCCTACTCATCCCCCCTCTGAGTCCTTTATGCCTGTTATAAAGATTCTTCAAAATGATGTTTTATATGCCCTCTCTGGCCTCAATCCTCAGAAGGCCTTTGGACCTGATGGAGTGCCTCCTATTGTCCTTAAAAACTGTGCCTCCGTGCTGTCACCCTGTCTGGTCAAACTCTTTCGCCTCTGCCTGTCAACATCTACCTTTCCTTCTTGCTGGAAGTATGCCTTCATACAGCCTGTGCCTAAGAAGGGTGACCGCTCCAATCCCTCAAACTACCGTCCTATAGCTTTACTTTCTTGTCTATCTAAAGCTTTTGAATCAATCCTTAACCGGAAGATTCAAAAGCACCTTTCCACTTCTGACCTTCTATCTGATCGCCAGTATGGGTTCCGCAAGGGGCGTTCTACTGGTGATCTAGCCTTCTTAACTGACTCTTGGTCATCCTCTCTTAGCCGTTTCGGTGAAACCTTTGCTATTGCGCTGAACATATCAAAAGCTTTTGATAGGGTCTGGCACAAATCTTTGCTTTCCAAACTACCATTCTATGGTTTCTATCCTTCTCTCTGTACCTTTATCTCCAGTTTCCTTTCTGACCCTTCTATTTCTGCCGTGGTAGACGGTCACTCTTCTTCCCCTAAATCTATTAACAGTGGTGTCCCACAGGGTTCTGTCCTATCTCCCATTCTTTTTCTGTTGTTCATTGATGATCTTCTTTCCAAAACGAACTGTCCTATCCATTCCTACGCCGATGATTCCACTCTGCATTACTCAACTTCTTTTAATAGAAGACCTACCCTACAGGAACTTAACGACTCAAGGCTGGAGGCTGCAGAACGCTTAGCCTCAGACCTTACTATTAGTTCCGATTGGGGCAAGAGGAACCTGGTGTCCTTCAACGCCTCAAAAACACAGTTTCTCCACCTATCCACTCGACACAATCTTCCAAACAACTATCCCCTATTCTTTGACAACACCCAGCTATCACCTTCCTCAACACTAAACATCCTCGGTCTATCCTTAACTCAAAATCTCAACTGAAAACTTCATATCTCATCTCTTACTAAATCAGCTTCCTCGAGGCTGGGCGTTCTGTACCGTCTCCGCCAGTTTTTCTCCCCTGCACAGTTGCTGTCCATATACAGGGGCCTTGTCCGCCCTCGTATGGAGTATGCATCTCATGTGTGGGGTGGCTCCACTCACACAGCTCTTCTGAACAGAATGGAGGCTAAGTCTCATCAGCTCTCCTCCTCATACTGATAGTCTTCTACCTCTTAAATTCCGCCGCAATGTTGCCTCTCTTTCTATCTTCTATCGATATTTCCACGCTGACTGCTCTTCTGAACTTGCTAACTGCATGCCTCCCGTCTCCCGCGGCCCCGCTGCACTCGACTTTCTACTCATGCTCATCCCTATACTGTCCAAACCCCTTATGCAAGAGTTAACCAGCATCTTCACTCTTTCATCCCTCACGCTGGTAAACTCTGGAACAATCTTCCTTCATCTGTATTTCCTCCTGCCTACGACTTGAACTCTTTCAAGAGGAGGGTATCAGGACATCTCTCCTCCCGTATTTGATCTTGCTTTCGGCCGCCTCTTTTGTTTCTTTTTTAGGAGCAGCGAGTAGCGAGCTTTTTTTTTTATTATTGTTTTCTTTTTTTGTGTGCCATTGAGCTGCTTCCTTTGTTGTAAAAAAAAAAAAAGAGGTACAGCACGAGCGACTCCTTAAGAAACTGCACTCGGCGGGCATTGGAGCCAATCTGATCGCGTTGAAAAGAGATTGGCTCACCGGCAGAAAACAACGAGTACTACTCAACGGACATCCTTCCGATTGGCTTGCAGTCACTAGTGGAGTGCCTCAAGGGTTAGTGCTGGGACCCATCCTCTTTATCATATATATATCAATGACCTAGAATCAGGACTGAAATCCACAATATCGAAATTTGCTGATGACACCAAGGTGGGTGGAAAGGACCTCACAAAGACCGACTGCGAAATCTTTCAGAAACACCTCAATCACATTATCGAATGGTCGGAAAAATGGCAAATGTCCTTTAATGTTGACAAATACAAAGTCATGCACTTTGGGTCCAAAAATAGTAACCACACATACATCATGAATGGGAAACCTCTGCAGGCGATGCAGGAGGAAAAGGATATTGGAGTCACTATCAGCAGTGACCTGAAACACGCGAATCACTGTAAAAAAGCATATAACAAAGCCAACACTATGCTCGGGTTTATAGCGAGGAACTTCGTGTTTAAAACACCAGACGTGATGCTATCCTTGTATAATTCCATGGTAAAACCGCACCTCGAGTATGCAGTACAGTTCTGGTCTCCTAATTACAGAAAGGACATTGATTTAAGGAACGACTCAAGCCACTCAGTCTTTTTACATTGGAGAAAAGACGCCTACGAGGGGATATGATTCAAGTCTTCAAGTACCTGAAAAAGTTCGTTAACGTCGATTACTCCAAATTCTTTGAACTGCAAACCAACTCAAGAACTAGAAATAACGGTTTACCCATTCAGTCGAGTCGATGTAACACAGACATTGGAAGGAGTTTCTTTTCAAACCGAGTCATCCGCCACTGGAACAATCTTTCCTCAGAAGTAGTAAATGCGAATACCATCAACTCCTTCAAATATAGAAACGATCGTCATTTCGCTGCGTCGGGAGTAAACTGAATAACGAGGTGCTTTCATCTGCTCCTCAATATCGAGGTGCTTTCATCTGCTCCTCAATATCGAGGTGCTTTCATCTGCTCCTCAATATCGAGGTGCTTTCATCTGCTCCTCAAGCCCCAAGTGGCTGTCGAGCAGATTAAAGCGGGCGACCTCGTAATGAGCCAGTAGGCTTTCTGTTGCCTGCATCTCCATGTTTCCATGTTACTGTCTAACCATGTGGCCTTCATATTGTGATTTTCGCTCTTTAACCATAATATGAAAGTGCATATGGTATTTTAAAGTGGAGGAGCTAATCTACACATTTACAATGACACATTACCCCGGTAGCAGCGACGGGCCAAATTTCTGCCATTATATAAACCCCCCAAAATAGATCATACATAATCTGATCACAAATTCTTTGATATATACTTTGAAATGGTTTGTGTGCCGCCCTGTGGTCACCCTGTCATGATTTCATCATTCAAGGAGTGGCTTGATGCCGCCTTGTGGCCGCGGGGGTCCCCGCCATTTTGATTGAGGGAGCGGGAAGAAACACTTGAAGGCGGGAACGCGTGCTATTTCAAATCATTTCGTTAATACTGCCAACGCTGAGCTATGTGTGGGATGCGTGAACCATTATTTACCTAGTGCATGTGTTAGGTTATTAATAACATAAGAACATAAGAACATAAGAACATAGGGAAACTGCAAGAGGCCGGGTGGCCTACACAGGGCAGCTCCAGAATCCCCCCACTACTCACGGTGGGTGAGGTGTAGTTACAGGGGTTACAGGTAGAGGCTTGATCCTCGTTATACCGGCGGTTCTAGGCAGGCATCCAGTACCCCGTCGCCTTACTGCACCCACACCTTACTGCCACCTGTCGTCCTCGTCCATGTAGCTATCCAGTCTACTCTTAAAACAAGCTATCGTCCCTGCACTAACTATGTGATTGCTGAGTCTATTCCATTCCCCCACCACCCTATTACTAAACCAATGCTTGCCTATATCTCTCCTAAATCTATAATTTTCTAATTTAAATCCATTACTGCGAGTTCTATCCTGTTGGCTTATTCTCAGTACTTTACTTATATCGCCTTTGTTGTAACCCTTGACCCATTTGAATACTTCTATCAGATCTCCCCGCACTCTTCGTCTCTCTAGTGAATGTAAGTTTAGATGTTTCAGCCTATTTTGATATGGGAGGTTCCTCAGCCCCTGAATCATCTTGGTCATCCTCCTCTGAACTGACCCTAGCAAGTTGATGTCCATTCTGTAGTGTGGGCACCACAACTGGACAGCATAATCTAAGTGTGGCCTAACTAACGCTAAATAGAGTCTGAGGATGACCCTTGCACTCCTGTTGGTTACCGTCTTGTTAATAAAGCCTAATACCCTGTTGGCCCTATTCCTCGCACTAATACATTGCTTCCTTAGTTTTAGGTCAGAGTTCACTAACACTCCCAAATCACTTTCACACTCAGACCTGCCTGTCGCTGTGGAGTCTAAACTATACCCGTGTAATGGGTTGTGTGTTCCTACACTAAGTGCGCTACACTTGGTGATGTTAAAATTCATCTGCCATTTATCTGACCAAGAAATAACAATCCATAGCCGTTAGGGCGTTTTTCGCGTAAGTGTTGCACAGAAAACGAGATGCCGTATGGGGAGAGCTGGGCCCGTATCCTTGACAACTATTAATACTAAACTTGGTATTAACTTTCGACTTTAGTATTAACTTCATTCTCAAAGTGTATCCTCAACAACTATTAGCCTAATACCTACTATTAACTTTGGTATTAACTTGGGAGTGCTGGCGAGGACTTCTAAACACTTAATAGTAGAGTTAATAGTGAATCCCAGACCCAGACCCAGACCCATATCAACATGGCCACCGGACTTCCTCGCCCAGCCCGCCTCCACAATTTAGAGTTTGATAGGACGCTTTGGAACTGTATAACGATGGTGAACTTGTCAAGACATACATATTAGACCGTGCAGGAATGGAATATGTGACTGATTTGGTGAGAAGAGAGCTACAAGATCCAGTTCAAAGGGAGCAGTCCCTCACCCCGGGGCTGAAAGTGATTTTGACTTAAAGATACTTGGGTACAGGAAAAATGCTGCAGTGTTCAAGTGATCAGTTTGGGGGTAAGCCAGAGTAGTGTAAGCAGGGTGATTGCGGAAACTCTGGCCGCCCTCAGTGCCCCGTAGGTAGTCGGGAGGTTTATCCAGTCTCCCCTTGATAGGGTGGAGATCCGTGACAAGCAAGCAGAATTCCACGAACTTGCCGCTGTTTTGGGAGTGATAGACTGCACCCATGTGAAAATAATGGCACAAAAGGAAAACGAAGTAGTTTATGTCAACATAAAAAAAAAAAACATAGCTTGAACACACAATTAGTGTTTGATGCCTTTGTTATTGATTAAAATGTGAAATATTTGAATTAAGGAAAACAAAACATGGGAAAAAAACTTTTATTTGGAGCAGAAAGGTACACACATGCAAATGAAAAAGATGACATTAAAATTGCATTAAAATGTAATTTAGAATATGATTTATAATTATTGTTGCTTTAAAATCAAGTTAGAAAACAAATTACTCCTGCCGGTTATTCGTATTGAGATAATGGTGGTAAGAAAGCTTGTTAGAGATGTCTGCCAGTGTGAGGGAGGAGGAACGAAAGGTTGAGGTGACCACATCGCGAACATCATGACTTATAAGTGAAGTAAAACGAGGTTACTTGGTTTCTGATTACAAAGTTCCAAGTGGAAAAACAACTTTATTGTGAATTCAGTGTATACTTTTCTGGAGTATTGTGTTTACTGAGTGAATTGGTGACCAATCTGTTGCTATTTGTGTCTTGCTTGAAGATATTCATCATTGGATTCAAAGCTATGGTATTAATGTGCAATAGTCATCGTAACAAAATACGTAGTAATTAATTATATGTCAACCTATTTATTTTCATGAGATCATGGTATGACCACTGAAAAACATAGTTTTTTTTATCTTGGCTCCATTACAAATTCAGTATATAATTACTCTATTAGTGGAATCTAGTTTTCAGCATCTTTTATTATTATGCCAATATTCTAAGCACTCACCTTGCAAACATGCTTAGGTTTATGCTGTCAGCTTGGGTCGGACTTATGTGAACACTTTACCAAGTGACCTAAGATTACTCAATGCTAGCAAAGCTATGGTATTAACGTGCAATGGTCATCATACCAAAATACGTAGTAATTAATTATATATGTCAACCTAATTATTTTCATGAGATCATGGTATGACCTCTGAAAAATATAGCTTTTTTTATCTTGGCTCCATTACAAATTCAGTATATAATTATTCATATATTCAATAAATGAGTGGAATCCAGTTTTCAGCATCTTTTATTATTATGCCAATATTCTAAACACTCAGCTTGCAAACACGCTTAGGTTTATGTTGTCAGCTTGGGTCGGACTTAGGTGAACACTTTACCAAGTGACCTAAGATTACTCAATGCTACCATATAGGTATACTACATCTTTGATTGTGAGTGCATCAGAGAGCAGTGGAGAGCAGCATGACTCTAATTAGGTGCTAATGAATATCCTGCCTGCATCACAGACTACATAAAATGCAAATATAATCGGTGCCTAAAGGTGTTATAAGCTAATGATGGTAAATATATATATATATATATATATATATATATATATATATATATATATATATATATATATATATATATATATATATATATATATATATATATATCTATAAAACTGTCTGCCCTAATGTCCCTTCCACTTTTGAAGTCCAAATGACGCCACTGATTGTAACAACGTATCTTGTAACACCCATGACTGGGTGCCGGTGCAAATCTCCTCATTTAACACCGAAAAATTAATCTAGGCTCTAGGGAACTCGGAAAAATCCAAGTCAGAGAGTGCTGGCTGTGGTGATTGAAGCAGTGACCTTCGACATACAAAGCCATGTCTGTCAGTCGAGCCAATAAAGGTAAAGGTAAAGTTGGGGCATACGCTGTAGCAGCGCGTGGCCTCGGTGCTCATCTCCGTAACATTGGCTCTTGAGCCTGTGGTGGGAGGGAGCCCATTACCCCGGGACACGGGGCCAGTGTGACATCCAGGTTACCACAGTTTCCCCATGTAGTCATTTATCGACCAGCCTGAGAGGGAGGATGATCAGCTGGGTGAGCTGCACGCCGACTGCCCGGGCCAAGAATCGAACCCGGGCCCATGTAGAAGCCAGGCATGCTGACCACTAGACCACGGAGGCGTATTGGAGCCCAATCTCAAGTGAACCCACTCACAATGGCACACAATTTTTTTTCTGGTAAATTTTGTGCTTTGAATGAATTTGCTAACCATTTCTGTCGAAAAACAGCACAGATTATTTTTCACCCCTTCAACCCTAACCTCCTCAGTAATATAAAAAAAAGTGACAAAATCATAGCCTTGAGGCAGTAATATTCAGCCCCAGCATCAAAACATTTTACTGCTACCCTATGAAAGGCATCTCTTGACTCCGATGAAGTAGGTGGTGACTGTGGTGGAGCAGCTTCATTGTCATCCCTTGCAGTGGCAGGTGTCATTGGGCCAGCAGATGATGAAACAGTGGCTGGTGTCATAGGGCCAGCAGATGATGAAGCAGTGGCAGGTGTCATTGGGCCAGCAGATGATGAAGCAGTGGCTGGTGTCATAGGGCCAGCAGATATTGAAGCAGTGGCTGTTGCCGGAGCAGCTGATGGTATCTTTTCCACAAGTAATGAACAATGTGCTGGGATGGTCTCTAGCAATACTGATAAAGTGCGTATCTACAAAGAATATGAATTTAAGGGTGATTAATAAATTGTTTTAATAAGAATATAAAAGTTTTTGCCAAAAACATACAGGCCAGTCAATATTTCAATGCTGCTTGACTGTTGCTGCTGTCCTATCCCTAGCACATCATGTCAATGCTGAATGGCTCTGGTACCCCTTCAAATACATGAAACGAGCAGCCTATGATGTCATACACCAGTTTATCTACCAGAGTTAATGTCATAGTTATATAGGCAGGCGCCTGCGTATCTGTGGTGCCACACGTGTGGGGCACTCAGGTGCTGGGGCAGGGGTAAACCAGTGTATGCTGTGAGGCCTTGGTGTGGAAGTTCCCTGTCTGAACTGTGCAGCTAATCCCCCATACAGTGAGGGCCTTTTTTACTCCCTCAGGTGCTGTGCAGCTGAGAGAGTGGTGTACATGAGTGTGAGTGTGTGAGTAAGTGTGTGCCTGTGTTGGCTAAAACCTTTCACTGGGGGAAGACAACCAAGGTATTTAGATAGATTGATAGTCATTGACAGATGAACATTAAAAAAAATTATATATCAAATATGCAGTTCACTGCTATGAACTTATTAACTTTAAGCTGAAATAAAGGCATTGTGGCCAGTATAGCTGCATTCTGTGAGCACATAAAAAAACTAATATAAGTTTTACATTTAAAGACATAACAACTAAAAAAATTACCAGTCTGCCGCTGCTCATTCTTGCACTTGGCAATGTGAGGCTTTGATTTTTGTTGTACGTTGTACCAACGCCTCTCACAGTCATCCTGCGTACGGGGTCCACTCCCAGGGAAGGCTCTGTCAGGGTATAAATGTGAAACAAGTTTCTTAATCGTTTCACTATGGCATGCTTTTTATTTCCCATACCTTCTCCAATAACATGTAATACATGCTGTGATGGAAAGCTAAATCAGTACCAGTATTTTATTTACATGCATCATAAGACATTAACTTTTTAGTTGTTATGAACATGGCCATAAATACTACTTTTCATTACCTACTTTTCTAAAATGCTTTTCTCTAAGTAGGATGATATTACACAATACAGCTATACAAAAAAATTCAAAGCATTAATCTTAATTCCATTCTTTTGAGTACTTCTAACCTAACATTATATCACCAGAAACTGTTTGATCAATGTTATCAAAATAATATTTTAATCTTACTTTACCATTCTCATCAAATCTACCTATTCTGATATAGTCTTAACATAAAATACTTGTAAAAGTGTTGAGAGTCTGGCATGCCCAACCCACCCACCCCCCAAAAAAAAAATTAAATAAGGAATATATAAAATAACAGGTAAATATGACTTGACTCTCTTATACATACCCCCTTTCCACCCTAACAAACTTGGGAACCTACCATGTTAGGTTAGGATATGCTAGGTAGGACAGGTTTAGCAGGAGTTGGTTTAGTTATGTTAGATTGTTGAGGGAGTGGGGGTTGCAGCAGAAATGGTCATGATGATGCTATTCACATGGAGCAGTAGGAAAAAGTATGTTCTGTTTAGAAACTCTGTGGTTGTGTTTGTATACAAAAATACCCATTTGACGAGGTTAGGTTAGTTTGCAAGTTACTTGAATCATGGATATGTGAATATGTAACAAAAAAATTAAAGCGTTAACCTTAATTTCATTATCTTGAGTACATTCCAATCTAACATTATATCACCATAATCTGTTTGACCAATGCTATAAATATACTATTTTAATCTTACTTTACCATTCTCACGAAACCTACCTATTCTCATATAGTCTTGACATAAAGTACTTGTAAAAGTGTCCACAGTTTGTCATGCCTAGCATCCCCCCCCAATAAAAATAAATAATAAACTAATAAAAATAAATAAAGAATAAAAAAAAGGGCAAATATGCCTTAACTATCTATACCAACCCCCTCTTCCCCCCCAACAAACTTGGCATGTTAAGTTAGGATGTGTTCGGTAGGACGGGGCAGGTTTGGCACTTGGGGACCTACCATGTTAGGTTAGGATGTGTTAGGTAGGACAGGTTTAGCAGGAGTTGGTTTAGTTATGTTAGATTGTTGAGGGAGTGGGGGTTGCAGCAGAAATGGTCATGATGATGCTATTCACGTGAAGCAGTAGGAAAAAGTATGTTCTGTTTGGAAACTCTGTGGTTGTGTTTGTATACAAAAATACCCATTTGACGAGGTTAGGTTAGTTTGCAAGTTACTTGAATCATGAATATGTGAATATGTAACAAAAAAATAAAAGCATTAACCTTAATTTCATTATCTTGAGTACATTCCAATCTAACATTATATCACCATAATCTGTTTGACCAATGCTATAAATATACTACTTTAATCTTACTTTACCGTTCTCACAAAACCTACCTATTCCCATATAGTCTTGACATAAAGCACTTGCAAAAGTGTCCATAGTCTGGCATGCCTAGCATCCCCCCCCCCCCCCAATACAAAAATAATAAACAAATAAAAATAAATAAAGAATAAAAACAGGGCAAATATGCCTTAACTATCTATACCAACTTCCCCCCCAACAAACTTGGCATGTTAAGTTAGGATGTGTTCGGTAGGACAGGGCAGGTTTGGCATGGTTAGGTTTAGTTATGTTAGGTTGTTGAGGGAGAGGGGGTTTTGGCAGAAATTATCATAATGAAACTATTCAGATACAGAATAAAAAGGTATGTTCTATTTGGAAGGTCAGTGGTTGTGTTATTATGCAAAAAATACCCAATTGATTGGATTAGGTTAGTTTGTAAGCTAATTGAACCATGAATATGTGATTACAAACCTTGTTACAGCTTCTGCCACTTCAGTCCACGCCCTCTTCTTATCCTCAGGGGTGATACTCTTCCCATAACGCCATCTGATTATACGTATTTTTTCTTGAATTTGATGTAAGAAGACCGTTTCATCTGGCGACCAATTAAACTTACTCTTTTTCTGCGCTGGTTCCCCGGCCCGTAGATGTGCTCATTGGGGCAGATGACGTGGTTATGGTGCGGTAATTTCAGCAGAGCAAGTCGTGACGCAGGCGGGGAGATAAGGGTATTGACGAATGACGGAGTAAAAGCAGCCTTTGAGGCTGCTTCTATCTGCCACAAAACTCAGTATTTTCTTGTGTTTGCCATTTATTATGTTTCTGTTGTACATTTATACATGTTTTCTTTATTTTTCTTTTGAAATATATACTTAATTCATGTCGGATGTTTACGTTTTGCACGGAGGCGTCCTTAGCAACGAGCCCACCATAAAGAAGAAGAAGAAGAAGATAATAGTAGCCAGGATTTGCTAATACTTACACTCAAAGTTGACGAGGATAGCTTTTACTTCTAATAATTTGAAACTATTAACTTTGATAGTAACTTTAAGAGTAAAAGTTAACAGCTCTCGAGGATACGGGCCCTGGCATCTTGACCGCGGAGCCCGGCCTGAGCACTGTGGGCCCGCCGCCGCACCCAGCCTTCTGCCCAGACACCGCCACGAGCAGACGTCCCTTCCGCCTCCTGCAACACGAGGAAGATCGTGGGGTTTTCCTGCCTGTAGTATCCAAATTCCAGAGTGATTGTATACTCAGGTCTAGGGAAGCCCGTGGCAGGAAGGAGGGTGACACGGCGGCTGCAGTGAGGAACGAGAGAGGATTGAAGAAGTACTCCAAGGCTCCAGACACGAGGTAGAAGGTGTGGCTTAGCTTCTCCCCACCTGCAGCTAAATAATCTAATTCCTAGGATGTTTTAGCATAGCTACTAGGTTGCTGTGTGCTTGGTGTGAATTAATTATTCTTAATTTCCAGCGAGTTTCTTTGTTGTTTTCAATAAACTTAAGAGCACGTTTATCTGGCTTTTGCTTACCCTATGAGATATGTGATTGGTCAGATATTTAAATAAATAAGGACTAGAGGGGCTGTGAGTCTGCTAACTCAATTTTCAGTTATTTATTTTATATTTTTTATTGCTGAGAATTTACGGGATTTTCGGAAGTCCAGACCTTTCAAGAACCCCACATAAAATGGCGCCCGAAACAGTAAACTGACCTCACACTCCATAGGCGAAGTATTGGCTGTTAGGCTCAAAGTATTTATCTCGCAAGATGTCTGTCTCACAGTGGAAAGAGGAAGGGGAAGTATTAGGGTACAATGCTAAAGAAGCCAGAGAGTACATAATTAAGGAGCAAGAGAAAGCGAGAGAGCGAGAACGAGAGCAACATCAGCTGGAACTACGGAAACTAGAAGCTGAGAGAGAACGAGAAAAGGAGGCCCATGCAGTAAAAATGGCCGAGCTAGCGGCAAATAATGGGAATGGTAATAACTCTCGGAGTAATAAAATAGTTTCTCCAAAGCTAAAGCTTAATCATTTCAAAGATGGTAATAAGATTGAGATTTTTATTGCGCGTTTTGAGGAAGCCGCTAACTTAATGCAATATGATGAGGTCACCAAGCGTGTGCAATTCATGAGTGTTTTTGAAGGTAAAGCTTTGGAGGTGATTCATAGATTGGATGATAACTCTCGTGAGTATAAAGATATGAAGGAGGCATTATTGGCAGCTTATGGAATGTCTGTAGAATGTAGATGATCTGAAGAATCAGTTCTCCTCTGCCTACATAAATGATGATGAGACAGCAATTCAATTTGCTGCTCGCCTCAAAGGGTACTTAGATCAATGGCTCAAGAAAGACGGTGCTGAGGAGACAGTTGAAGCTGTAAAGGACCTAATCTTGCGTGCGCAGTACGTAAAATCCTGCCCAGATGAATTAGTCACGAGGCTCAAGACAGACAAGGTGAGGAAATTAGAAGTTGTGAAAGAAATGGCTGATTCCTATTTTGAGGCCTGGGGTAAGACGAAAAGGCCTGTGGTTAAAAGCAATAACATGCCGAGTGAAGTCCCTAGAAAGATTGGTTCAGGCGTCGCCACCCCCTTGGTGCGATCAGCCGAAAGTAACCAACATTATTCACCGCGCCCGAAGACTGGAAGTTATGGGTCGCGACCGTATCAGGGTAATAAGTGGCACAAAAATGCTGCAGTAAGACAAGAAAGTGCCCCGCAGCATGGTTATTATGGTAGAAATCAGGGTTCGACACCACATGTGCCTTCCGCGGACGGCCTGTATGGCGATGAGATGCAGAATCCATGACTAGCGGCCGGCGCAGCCACAAATCAGTACGATGAGCGGTTGAATTTGAGTAAAGTTTGGGTAGGAGAAGGTGAGCCTCAGATTTGTGCAGCAGTAGTGACCCGAGCAGCTGCTAAGCGTAAGAGTACTATTAGGCCTCTCATGGTTACATCTCTTGGAGATCTAACTAACAGCGATGACGTAAGGAAGGAGGTGGAGAGAGACGACACCCTGCACGGCGTACGCAAACGTTATCAGGAAAACAGTGTCATTCAGCTGAACGAGAACCGCGTCAGTTTTATCAAGCAACGTGGCTCGATATATAGGCAGATTATCTCTCCCTCGGGTGAAAAGAAATTGCAGTTAGTTGTGCCTGCGAGATACAGAGAGTCTGTTCTCAAGGTAGGTCACAGTACTACGCTAGGCGGACACATGGGAAGAACCAAGACACTCGCCCGCGTACAAGCACATTTTTATTGGCCAGGGATAGGCCAGGAGGTAGCTAGATACGTGAGGTCGTGCGATGTGTGTCAAAAGACTATAGATAGGGATAGGGTAAAGCCTGCACCCTTACAGCCACTGCCCGTTATTGACTCTCCCATTGAAAGAGTAGCAGTAGATCTGGTAGGGCCGATCGAGCCCCGAGCCAGCGACAGCTCCCGGTATATTCTTACGCTTGTAGATTTTGCCACGCGTTGGGCAGAAGCGGTACCGCCGAAGAATATTGAAACGCAAACTGTGGCTGAAGCTCTCATGATTATATTTTGCCGAGTAGGTATACCCAGACAAATACTGAGTGATCGGGGTACTCAGTTCACCTCAGGGATGATGGAGGAAGTATTACGTCTGCTAGCGTGCAAAGGGTTACATACCACGCCCTACCATCCCATGGGGAATGGATTGTGTGAACGTTTTAACGGCACACTTAAGAAAATGCTTAAACGCATGGCTGCAGAACGACCCAAGGAATGGCCTAGGTACCTGGCTCCCTTGTTGTTCGCGTATAGAGAAGAGCCACAGAGCTCCACCAGGTTCTCCCCGTTTGAGCTAATGTATGGTAGGTCGGTTAGAGGTCCGCTTCAGTTACTGAGAGAGCTGTGGGATGACAATGTACCGGACCCGGAGGTCAAGACCACATACCAGTACGTGTTGGATTTAGGTGACAGGCTGAGAGAGACCTGTAACATTGCTAAGGAGGAGTTACTCAAAGCAAAACAAGTACAGAAAAGTTACTACGACAGGAAGGCAAAGTTGCGTAAGCTCAGTGTAGGAGAACAGTGCATAGTTTTGCTTCCCACAGCGAGTAACAAGCTGTTAGCTCAGTGGAAGGGACCTTACGAGGTTCAGGAGAAGGTTAATGACCTTAATTATATTCTCCTGGTTGATGGACACCCAAAACGGTTCCATATCAACATGTTGAAACAATACTACCGGCCAGATGCAGCCGCAGGTTGTTTGCGAGAAAGTGAGTATGATGAAGAGAAGGTGAGGAGTCTAGAGTTAGTTAAAGCTCACTATTCTCAAACTCAGACCGTAGATTTGGGAGCGGCAGTAGTAATACAAGATGATGAGGACGGCGAGGCTCCTCTCAGTAACACTTCTAGACAGACAGAGTCAGTGCATGACGTGACGTTGGGAGGAAAGTTAACCCCAGAGGAGAGGGAACTATTGGCATCGTTGCTAGAGCGTCTGGTAGCCGATTAAGATGATCAAAATGGACAAGTAGGTGGCTCGGAGACTTTATATTCACTAGTGGCAGTGAGGTGTGGGTGCAGTAAGGTGACAGGGTATTGGATGCGTGCCTTAGTACCGCCAGTATAATGAGGATAAAGCCTCTACCTGTAACCCCTGTAACTACATCTCACCCACCGTGAGTAGTGGGGGGATTCTGGAGCTGCCCTGTGTAGGCCAGCCGGGTTCCTGTAGTTTCCCTATGTTCTTATGTTCTTATGTTCTTCCGATTTTGGGACCTTAAGATTCAGATGAGTCGATGAACCAAGTGACGAAAGTGTTCAGATTAGGTGGTTTCGAGGATGGTTGGCGGAGCACCCCGCCATCCGGCCATGTGTTTTCGAGCAGATAGGAGCTGTTAATTCTGTAGGTGGTGGAGTAGTCATGCTTAAAGTTTAGTGACGAAAGTGTTCAGATTAGATGGGTTCAGGCGTCGCCACCCCCTGGTGCGATCAGCCAAGCTCACTATTCTTAGCCTCAGACCGTAGATGCGGGAGAGTTTTGCGGCATGCTTAAAATTTAAGTTGCATGGTATGGTGCATGGTGTGATAATGTAAGAAAAATTAGGCGGTTAGCCAGGAATTTATACAATAAGTTACGCCATTTTTACACCTACTTACCGCTACTCCACATCTGTCCCACCTACACTGTGTATACATACATAACACCACTTACATATTGTGAATAAATGTGGCGAAGTTCGCCAAGCCCGCTCTAAAAGATATTGGCGCCTCGCTATGGAGTTTTCCCTCTAGTTTGAGTATTAACGTAAATGTTGAGGTTTTTTCACTCACAGGCGAACCGTCAATTACCTGAGCAGAGGTTAACTGACTTACACCACGGTATGAGATCGTGTGTGAAAAGTGTGAGAAAGTACTGTCAGGAACATGTTAATCTGTAGGTGCAGGTGTAGGGCATGTTACCAGTGTTGGCAGCGTATTCACAGTTTAAAAACTTTTCTCTGAAGACAAAAGTTTTCTTGAAGGGGGGGCGAAATGTCATGATTTCATCATTCAGGGAGTGGCTTGATGCCGCCCTGTCATGATTTCATCATTCAAGGAGTGGCTTGATGCCGCCCTGTGGCCGCGGGGGTCCCCGCTATTTTGATTGAGAGAGCGGGAAGAAACACTTGAAGGCGGGAACGCGTGCTATTTCAAATCATGTTGTTAATACTGCCAACGCTGAGCTATGTGTGGGATGCATGAACCACTATTTACCTAGTGCATGTGTTAGGTTATTAATAAATAACAATCCATAGCCGTTAGGGCGTTTTTAGCGTAAGTGTTGCACAGAAAACGAGATGCCGTATGGCGAGAGCTCGCATCTTGACCGCGGAGCCCGGCCTAAGCATTGTGGGCCCGCCACCGCACCCAGCCTTCTCCTGCCCAGACACCGCCACAAGCAGACGTTAGGGATGGGCAAGTACCGTTAATTTGAGTACCGGTAGTACCGGTACCGAAAACTCAAGTACCGTTAGTACCGGTACCAGTACCGGTACCCGAAGGAGTTTTTTTTTTTTTCTTAATGACTTCTGATGAAATTCCCAAATAAATTTCCTGTAAAGAAAACTCTCTCTCTCTCCTTCAACTTAATATCAACTAGAGTAGAAATGCAACGTTTAGGAGCCTTCTGATTAATGTAAAATCACTTAGGTTTAAGGACAGACCACCTAGTCTGGACCATGGGGTCTGTGTGGTCTGATTTTCTATGTAAATCTATGTAAATCTCTCTCTCTCTCTCTGAATGAAGTGAATATTTATTTTTTCGATAAAAAAAATAGTATGTATAGTTATTATGGATGTACTCGATCATAGTCTAATAACAATAACAATATTTATTAGCAACCTAAAAAAGAAAAAGAATCGGACATGAAGAATTAACCAGTAACTCCAATAAATAAATAAAATAATAAAATAATGGAAACGGGAGCTGTGATGGAAACGGAAAGCAGGACAAAATGGTGGGAACTTGGGGAGACGGTCAGCGGGGCAGTGACTCAGCGTCTACACACAGGGCCCATACCACATGGAGGCGGGCGAGCGCCGAGCGTCACTAAGATCCAAACGGTACCGGTACTAGCGGCAATGAGCAGTGCCGAGTGATCATTAAGCTTCCCGGAACCCAAGTGATCATGAGGCTTCGCGGTACCAGGTACCGGTACCTGGTACCGGTACCTGTATCCCCCAAGTTCCCACCATTTTGTCCTGCTTTCCGTTTCCATCACTCCCGTTTCCATTATTTTATTATTTTATTTATTTATTGAGTTACTGGATAATTCTTCATGTCCGATTCTTTTTCTTTTAGGTTTCTAATAAATATTTTATTGTTATTAGACTATGATCGAGTAGTCGAGTACTATATCACTGAGATATCCACTCACTGAGTGGTGATCTCTCTCTCTCTCTCTCTCTCTCTCTCTCTCTCTCTGACTGAAGTGAATATTTATTATTTCGATAAAAAAATAGCATGTATAGTTATTATGGATGTACTCGATCATAGTCTAATTACAATAACAATATTTATTAGCAACCTAAAAAAAAAATCGGTCATGAAGAATTATCAATAAATCCAATAAATAAACCCGAGCAACTGGTACCGGTACCGAGCAATCTGGTACCGGTACCGTACCGTTTAGCTGGTACCGTTATTACCGGTGCTGGTACCGGTACCTGCCCACCCCTACCAGACGTCCCTTCCACCTCCTGCAACACGAGGAAGATCGTGGGGTTTTCCTGCCTGTAGTATCCAAATTTCAGAGTGATTGTATTCTCAGGTCTAGGGAAGCCCGTGGCAGGAAGGAGGGCGACACGGCGGCTGCAGTGAGGAACGAGAGAGGATTGAAGAAGGACTCAAAGGCTCCAGACACGAGGTAGAAGGTGTGGCTTGGCTTCTCCCCACCTGAAGCTAAGTAATCTAATTCCTAGGATGTTTTAGCATAGCTACTAGGTTGCTGTGTGCTTGGTGTGAATTAATTATTCCTAATTTCCAGCGAGTTTCTTTGTTGTTTTCAATAAACTTAAGAGCACGTTTATCTGGCTTTTGCTTACCCTTTGAGATATGTGATTGGTCAGATATTTAAATAAATAAGGACTAGAGGGGCTGTGAGTCTGATAACTCAATTTTCAGTTATTTATTTTATATTTTTTATTGCTGGGAATTTACGGGATTTTCGGAAGTCCAGACCTTTCAAGAACCCGACAGTATCGTCTCCGCCAGTTCTTCTCCCCCGCACAGATGCTTTCCATATATAGGGGCTTTGTCCGCCCTCGTATGGAGTATGCATCTCACGAGTGGCGGGGCTCCAGTCACACAGCTCTCTTGGACAGAATGAAGTCTAAGGCTCTTCGTCTCATCAGCTCTCCTCCACTTACTGACAGCCTTCTACCTCTAAAATTCCGCCGTCATGTTGCTTCTCTTTCTATCTTCTATTGATATTTCCATGCTGACTGCTCTTCTGAACTTGCTAACTGCATGCCTCCCCCCCTCCCTATACTGCAAGAGTTAGCCAGCATCTCCATTCTTTCATCCCCTTCACTGGTAAACTCTGGAACAGTCTCCCTTCGTCTGTATTTCTTCCTGCCTATGACTTGACCTCTTTCAAGAAGAGTGTATCAAGACACCTCTTCACCCGAAATTGACCTCTCTTTTGGCTACTCTTTACTTTTTACTCTTGTGGGAGCGGCGAGTAGCGGGCTTTTTTTTTGTACTCTTTTTGTTGCCCTTGAGCCGCGTCCTTTGATTAAAAAAAAAAAAAAAAAAAAAAAAAAAAAAAACCAGCAGATCAGACCCTCTTTTTGGTGCTGAACACGAGGGGTCTTAATAACTCTTCCAAATTTATTTTTGTCAACTTTTGTTATAACTTTCATTTTGTGGAACACCATCTTTCTTCCTTTACTTTTTCTTCCTCACCAAAACTCAGGTTCCTGAGGCTACTAACAATAATCTCTACTTTGCTCCCTCCAATTATATCCTAAACTTAAATCCAAAGCTGGATGTTGCATCTACCTACGCAATGACATCACTTGCTGTCGTGCCCACGACCTTGAATCTTCAAAATTTTCCACCATCTGGCTAAGACTTCATTGTCATGTTATTATTAAGTATATTTGTGTTGTTTATCTCTCACCTAACTCTACTAAGTATGTAATTTTTTTTTAATATTTGAACTCTAAAGTGGAGCACATCTTGACACACTCTTCCTTCGCCTGAAATCTCCATCTTAGGAGATTTCAATGTTCACCACCAGTTTTGGCTTTCATCCTCTTTCTATGACCAGCCTGGTGAACGAGCCTACTACTTTGCCCTCCTCAGTGATCTAGAATAGTTGGTTCAGCACGTATTCCCGACCGCCTTGGAGACACATCCAACATAACAGATCTCTTCCTATAGCCTCTAGCCCTTTGGCTTACTCTATTAAGCTGTTCTCTGCGTTGGGCACCTTCGATCACAGCCTTATCTCAGTATTCTGTCCTATCACTCCTGTACAGCCTTTGAACCCACAGAAGAGGCGATATTTTTGGTATTTCGCTTCAGCTCGGTGAGACGACCTGCGGATGTACTTTTCCGATTTCCCGTTGAATGATTACTGCTTCCAGGAGAGATACCCTTCTGTGTGTGCCCAATGCATCATTGATGTGATTGTCTCTGCATTGAAGGCACACGTTCCACGTTCTTTCTCTACCCCTAGTGCTAAAAAGACTTGGATCATTCACACTAGTCTTGTTCTCGTGCTATTAAAGATAGAGAGGTGGCTCACAAAAAGTATCAGAGCCCTCTCACTCCTGCTAATCATGATCTTTACATTTCCGCCCGGAATCATGCCAAATCTATTCTCCGACTACCCAAAAACTCTTCCATCAATATAAAATGTAAAAACCTTGCTTTCTCTGATTCTTCCAGAGACTCCTAACACCCAGCCAAAAATTTCTCCAACAATTTTGCTTCATGTTTCCCTCCCTCTCTGATTCCACTATGCCTGTTCTTGAAATTCTTAAGAGTGATGTTTTCAATGCCCTCTCTGGCCTCAATCCTCAGAAGGATTATAGACCTTCGGAGTTCCTTCCATTACCCTTGAAGACTGTGCTTTCGTGCTGACACCCTGCCTGGTCAAACTCTCGTCTCTGCTTTTCAACATATACCTTTCCTTCCTGTTAGTACGCCTACATACAGCCTGTGCCGAAGAAGGGTCACCGCTCCAATTCCTCAAAGTACCGTCCTATAGCTTTACATTCCTGTATTTCAAAGTTTGTGAATCGATCTTTAACCGGAAGATTCTTAAGCATCTATCAACTTCTGACCTGATCGCCGGCATGAATTCAACAAGGGGCGTTTTACTGGTGATCGTCTTAATTTTTTAACTGACTCTTGGTCTTAGCCGTTTCGGTGAAACTTATACTGTTGTCATTGACATCAAAAACCTTTGACAAAGTCTGGCACAAATCTTTGCTTTCCAAACTACCCTACTATGGATTCTATCTCTCTCTCTGTACTTTTATTTCCAGTTTCATTTATGGCCGATCTATCTCTGCTGTGGTAGACGGTCACTGTTCTTCCCCTTAACCTATCAATTGTGTTGTCCTGCAGGGCTCTGTCCTCCCACTGTCTCCAACTCTCTCTTTTATTAATCAATGATCTTTCCAAAACAAACTGCCCGATCCACCCGTACGCCTATGACTCTACTCTGCATTATTCAACTTTTTCCAACAAAAGACCCTCCCAACAGAAATTACAAGACTCCAGACTGGAGGCTGCAGAACGCTTAACCTCAGATATTCTTATCGTTTCTGAGTGGCGTTGGAGGAACCTCTGGTGTCCTTCAACGCCTCAAGAACTAAATATCTCCACCTATCAACTCAACACAATCTTCCCAATACCTATCCCCTATTCTTCGACAACACTCAGCTGTCACCTCCTTCCACACTAAACATCCTCATTCTATCCTTAACTCAAAATCTTAACTGGAAACTTCACATCTCCTCTCTTACTAAATCAGCTTCCTCGAAGTTGGTCGTTCTGTATCGTCTCCACCAGTTCTTTTTCCCCTTCCCAGGTGCTACCCATATACAGGGGCCTTGTTCGCCTTCATAGGTGTTGCTTCTCTGTCTATCTTCTACCGATATTTTCATGCTGACTGCTCTTCTGAATTTGCTAACTGCAATTCCTCCCCCCCCTCCTGGGGCCCAGCTGCACTCGACTTTCTACTCTAGCTCATCCCTGTACTGTCCAAACACTTTATACAATAGTTAATCAGCATCTTCATTCTTTCATCCCTTCCTTCATTTTAATTTCTTTCTGCCTACGACCTGACCTCTAAGAGAAGAGTGTTAAGGCTCCTCCCCTCCCGAAATTGACCTCTTTTTTTTAACTCCTCTGTACTTCTTTTTAAAGAAGCAGTGATTAGCGGGCTATTTTGTCTTCATTTTTTAATTGCCCTTGAGCTTCTCTCTTTACTGTTAATATAAAAAAAAATCTTCATTCTTTCATCCATTTTACTGGGATACTCTAGAACAGCCTTCCTTCGCCTTTATTTCAGGAAGGTAGTATCAAGACACCTACCTCAAAAACTGACCTCTCTTCTTCTATTTATTTTATACGCACAATATTTAGCAGGCTTTTTTATTTCCTTGGGTGGCTTCCTTTACTGTAAATACACACACACACACACACACACACACACACACACACACACACACACACACACACACACACACACACACAGACAAACACACATACAGACATTTTCTCTCATGTTCTTACTGCGTTTTTTCCCTAGACATAATTGTAAATTATTTAACAGCAATACGGCAGACATGGATCAGGAAGACGAGGAGAGTACCAGTGTCCACTCTGAACACTCCAACAACTCTGACAACACCTCTAGCTTCGTGGCTATTAACACAGGCTGTGGCAGGTTAGTGGTTGTGCTTGATGTGCATATAAGTGTCGCTGTGTGGTCTTAATGAATACGATAAGAAATAACTGCCTCTTTTCTCGTAGTAGTAGTGTATCTATCGGCTGCGCGCCATCGGCTAACCATCGGAACCTCGAGAAAACAGGCACTTGGGATTTGTAACTCTTGTTGGACTATTTTCAATCTGTTGGTTCGTTTCCTTACATAAATGATTAGTAACACGACTACGACAATTCTATCACTTTTCATATCTTAGAAATATCATTGCGTATTTACGCCCTGATCCTCTAACATTGGCCAGCACCTCTGCGAAGTTTTATTTAGTGTACTTTCATTTATTCCAATTTATATCTTCCTTCAGATTGAACGTCGGCACGAGGCAGGGACGAAACCTTCACTTCCTTCAAATGGTGGTGCTGCCACTTGTACCGATTGCTGGACTCATCATACAGAACTGCATCTCCATGGAAGCTGTGATCCGATATCAAGGAGACATCAGCAGAGTCAATGATGGGGTGAGAGCCAGGTCAAGAGAGAGAGAGAGAGAGAGAGAGAGAGAGAGAGAGAGAGAGAGAGAGAGAGAGAGAGAGAGAGAGAGAGAGAGAGAGTGTGTGTGTGTGTGTGTGTGTGTGTGTGTGTGTGTGTGTGTAATTCACCCACGGCCTGATCACGAGCTAAACTCGCAATCGCGAGCAAGTACCCCCTCGACAAGAGCAAGCTCACTATAGTCGATCTCTGGGTGCTGCCAGTACCTCCATACACTACACACCCCATCCCCCTTGCTCAAGATGGAACAGTAACCATTCGTTCTCAGCGGGAAAACCCGGGGTGAGCGGGGCTCAAACCTCCACCTGGCAGGCCGCGAGGGCTGGCTGCGTAGAGTTTTTAACCACTGAGCTACGGAACTGTGTGACCTACGGAGTGATGAGTGTGTGACTTTAATTGTATAGTTTTATACAAATTTACGTTATTTTATGTGTATTTTGTATATTTATATTTATACAAATACACATTCTTTTATTGGTATTTTGTCAATTTATTTTGATATGAATTTACATTATTTTATGTGTATTTTGTATACATTTTCTTATACGTATTTATTTCATTTTATGTGTATTTTGTATATATATTTTTGTACAAATCTGTGTGTGTGTGTGTGTGTGTGTGTGTGTGTGTGTGTGTGTGTGTGTGTAATTCACAAACGGCCTGATCACGAGTAGGACTCGTCATCGGCGGCAAGTAACATCCCGATTACAGCAAGGCTCATTAGTCGATCTCTGGGTACTGCCAGGACATTCACACCCCACACACCCCATATCCCTTGCTCAAGTAACCGCTTCTGTCATTGGAAAAATCCCGGCCTGAGCGGGCTCGACCCTCCCCCTACCAAGCCGCAAAGCATGGCAGCGCAGAGCTTTGCCACTGAACTAGGCGCACGCGCTTGTATGTGTGTAAAGTAAAATAGTTTATTGCCATTTTAACATCTTAGCAAAACGATATATACATGAAGTAGTAAAGGCACGGCACGGTGTGTGTGTGTGTATGTGTGTGTGTGTGTGAGAGAGAGAGAGAGAGAGAGAGAGAGAGAGAGAGAGAGAGAGAGAGAGAGAGAGAGAGAGAGAGAGAGATTCCTTTTATCTTTTCAAGGTTGAGAGCACGGTCACTCTTGGCATCCTGGTGTCAGCAATTCAGACGGAGAGGCTGAGCGTTGCTTACTACGTTTTCACTAATGGCTCTATGCTGAGGTAAGTATCACCCCACGTCTCTCTCTCTCTCTCTCTCTCTCTGAAAAAATAATAATCAGTTTGTCATTTATTTTTTTATATCTATGCCTATTGCGCCGGTAGGTTTGCTTGAGGGGCCTAGATGGTATTCGGCCCCAGCCCGTCATGGCGCAGGCAAGTGTTTATAGTGGCGCCATCTTCTCTTGGCTCATGCTGACCCCCGGAACTCATTCTTGATTCACTTGGACGGTTTCCTCTAGAGTCGGGGTTGATGGGTGGTCTTCAGGACAGCATTTGGGTAGTTTTAAGCCACTCGGCGGTGGCTGAAAAATCCGAGGTGGTAGCGTGGGATTCGAACTCGCGTCGTCCATCACGTGATGAATGTGGGCCCAGCACGCTACCACTCAGCCACCGCCTACCCTTTACTTTTTTAGCTGTTGGGAATGTACGTATAAGTTCACACTCTCTGCCATAGTCTTTACAAATACGATACCCAATTAAATATTCCCAAAAAATATTCCGGTGGATAAATGAAATCATAGTTATGTTTAATGTATCATGTAATTCTTGCTTTAGGTACAATGATTTTAAACTAAATATATTATAACACTTTTTTTTCTTATGCTGCCACGCAAATTTCTACTCCAGCCTTGGAACAAAGTAGTTATACATTATCGCACCGCCTGTGTAGTGAGAAAACAAGAAAATTGCCATTACAAGTCTGTTGAAGTTGAATATGGTTATATAACGTAATTCCTTTCAACGTTTTTGATATTTGCCTCCCCATCTGCATTTCCAATACTTGTATGAATTATATTCCAGTCATAAAGAAAGTATGCGTATAGTATCATTTTTCGTTTGCGTATTTTATGTTTATCCGCGCTCATTCCATTAGAAACCCCAAATATGCTAGGCCCAGGAAGCCAATTAGTCCGATTTTTTTTTTCTGATGATTGGTTATTTTGCGTACACTGTAGGAAGAGCCTTACCTCTTTCGTTGAGTTTTATGTATCTTTCTAAATTTTTATCTTAATGATTCGGCAGTATTTTAGAGACAAGCTTGTGGAATATATCGAAGCATTCTGATTCATTTGACTGATTTTTTCACACTATAATAAAACGTAGTTGTGGTCGAATGAACGTTTTTTACAATGGATCGCCTAACATTAACTGAAGTTACCGTTTTGAGGATGCGGAAAATATATTTAAACGGAAATACAGTTGCATAATCATTCTGCTAAGTCCAGGCCACACGTAATGAGATCCTTTGTTAGAAATTATAGTCATCTCAAATTAACACATGCGAGTGGTTGCCGCATCATCATCTGACGGGCAGCTGATAACATATATGCCACTTTGGAGAGTGTGACCTCAACTATAGTACTAAAACTTGACAGCTTCATAGTTAACAGATTTTAAATTATAGTAATTTTATGCCCTTCCTAACCTTTCCTCTCTCTTTCTTCCACTGAACCCATTATTTAACGGAAGGAAGATAAAGGGAAGGATATCGTATAGAACTGGATAAATATTTTTTCCTCTTTTATATCCATTCTTGCGTGTACTTATTGTTTTATTTATTTTCATTTCTCCCCTAGTGGATTACTGTGAGAATATTAGGAAGCTAACTGTAAATATGAGCGGTAAAGATAGTAAAAAAAAATTCTTAAAAAAAATATTTCTTGATTATTATTATCAAAGATAATTTTAATAGATTTTAAGAGTGTGTGAGAAGGCAAGTTATCTTTGTAAACCTTTGAGCGGTTAAGTCATTCTGTATTACTAAAAAGCAGAAAACGGTTAAGTCATCTTTTCTAAATGTACTGCAGCTCACAAAACGGTCTTCTGAGTACTGTGAAATACAAACTGACAAGATAGAAAAATATTTTGGAGCGGTTACCATTTACAAGTTCATAGATATTTACAGTCAAATGATAACTTCATTTTTGCCGAACAAGGGCTAACCCTGCTTTCCAACATATCCGAGACAACAAATGCTAAGGTGTTGTGAAAATCATTGCACTTATTGTAAATTAGCGTTAATTGTGTATGTAAATATGGGAAGTTATTAATGCTTATATATCCTATTGAGAATTTGTAACCTCTGGGTTCGCGTAATAGGGTGGCCGAGGCAACGCGCCCCCCGTCGCATGACCCTGTCATTTAAATGACTGATTGACTGATTACTATTGTCATTGTTATTATCATTATTATAATTATTCTTATTGTTATTGTTATTATCATTATTGTTATTGTGTAGACATTATGACAAGTGATGAAAGGTGGTGAAGGAAACACGGGCTAGGGAACGAGTGTTTACTCCTGACTAGTTTCGCCACACTATTTTCCTTGTCTCACCGGAGGAGAGTACGCGATCGTTTCAGTGGTGGCCTGCTACAAGGTTTCGGAGGCGGAGGAGAGTGAGGCTTCGGAGGTTCGGGCGGAAAATCAAGGACGAGTTCAGGTTGCGGAGCAGTGTCTTTGTCTTCATGGGATGCTTCAACCGGCTGTCGAGGCTCCGTCCCAGCGGGGGCAAGGTCCTTAGTGGAGACAGTAGCTTCTCGGCCATTAGGGTGACGTATCCGTGCGTAGTGGGAAGTTGCGCTGATCAGGTCCACGTGCTCCACTACAGGATCTGTCTTGGACTTTCTAACAAATTTCCGCATCAGGACTGTTCCCGGCTAAGACAGCCAGGTGGGGAGAGAATACCCGTTAGAAGTTTTCCTTGGATATGAGAACAGCCTTTCATGGGGAATCTCGTTAGTTGCTGTGCAAAGAAGGGACCTGATTGAATGAAGCACATTATCTAGAACAGACTCCCATTGATTCTCCATGGCACCATGAGATTTCAGCGCCATTCTTACTGCCCTCCATATGGTTCCATTTTCTCTTTCGCACTGGCCGTTTTTTGCTGGTGGTAAGGCGTAGAATGTGTCATAACTACCCCAAGATTCATCAGATATTGATTTACTTCCCTGGACATGAACTGTGGTCCTCTATCAGAGTGAACAGAAGCCGGGCAACCAAATACTGAAAATAATTTCTGAAAACAGTCAATAACAGTTTGGGCCGACATATTAGGGCAAGGGTAGGCAAAAGGAAATCTGGAATATTCATCTATCATGACTAGCAGGTATTGTTATGGGACGCAGAGGGTTTAGGGCCAATGAAATCAACAGAAATTATGTCAAAGGGTCGGAGTGAACGATTTTTTTTTTTTTTTTTTTTTTTTTTTTTTACGTCGGTGCCTGTTGCGCCGGTAGGCATCTTCCTGGTGGAGCCTGATGGTCTGCCCAAGGCTTCTTCCAGGTGGGGCCTGATGGTCGGCCCAACCCGTTCTGGCGCAGGCGAGTGTTTATAGTGGCGCCATCTTGCATTGGCTCATGCTGCCCCCCGGAGCTCGTTCTTGATTCGCTTGGACGGCTTCCTCTAGAGTCCGGGTTGATGGGTGGTCTTCAGGACAGCATGTGGGTAGTTTTAAGCCACTCGGCGTCTGAAGTACTTTGGTTTGAACTCTGATCAAACAGGACATTGTAAGCAGACTTTCTTCACATCATCAAGAGAGTAGGTTAGGTTTTTCACCTTTAGTACGTAGTGGAATAGCCGAGTGATCCCTGGAAGACATAACGACTCACGATTTTTCTCCAGTGAGACAGCAGGAGCAGACGTTGTCGAACACACTCTTGACAAGGCATCAGCAGGCAGATTTTCCTTCCCAGGATGAAACTGGATGTCGTACTGGTACGCAGCGAGTTCGATCCTCCAGCGCAGTATCTTGTCATTCTTGATCCTTGAGGAGTGTTGGATGTTTAACATGAAGGACACCGCCTGTTGATCGGTAATAAGCTTGAACTTACGCCCGATGAGGAACATTCGCCACTTCCGGACAGCTTCCACGATGGCAGTGGCTTCCCTCTCGATCGCCGGATGATGTTTCTCCGCAGCGGACAGGGTTCTGGAAGAGAATGCGGCAGGCCTACCAAGCTATAACAGAGCAAGATCTACAGTACCAGGTCTCCTCACTTCCGACGTATTTTCGCAGATGCTGGCGCACTGACGTCACCATGCTGTTCGAGGGTAGGTTCAGCGGGGCCGATGGGGTCAGTCGCTTTTCCAACCTCCGTGCAGTAACAGCTAGCTGGCAGTCGCTCTCAGTTTCTCTCTCTCTCTCTCTCTCTCTCTCTCTCTCTCTCTCTCTCTCTCTCTCTCTCTCTCTCTCTCACACACACACACACACACACACACACACACACACACATGTAAGCTAGTAATAAGAATGGAGTAGAGGGTATCTACTCATAGCCATTGACAAGGCACATTATAAGAATTACATATAGAAAAAATATGAAGTAGGGAGATATACAAAATATTATAGTTGTTATGCGTACATTTGAGTTTGTAAGTGAGTAAACACACACCACACACACAATACTACTACTAATAATAATAATGACACCATCAACATCTGGGGACAAATATGGGGTATTCTTGAGAGAGAGAGAGAGAGAGAGAGAGAGAGAGAGAGAGAGAGAGAGAGAGAGAGAGAGAGAGAGAGAGAAACAGCAGCGCCATGAGAGAGAACGGGGAAAATAGAATAGTTTCCCGTCTTCCTTACTGTCTCACAGCCAGCTGACGTCACAGGCTGCGCAGTGGAGGTAAAGTGAGGAGACCTGATATTATAGATCTTGAAACAGAGTAGCTGCAATTGATGTAGCCGACGCATCCGTTTCCACTTCAAGCGGGAGATTTTCGTCCAGAGCAGCAACAGAAGCTCGAGCTATGTCTTCTTTCAGGGAGTCGAAACACTGAACCGCTTCGGACCCAAGTGGGAAGGTCTTCGAGTTCAGGAGGAGCTGTATTCTGCTGGAGTAGTTCGGGATCCACTGATTGTAATAAGAGAGAAGACCAAGAGTACGCCGGAGGGACGAAGGGTCGAACGGAGCGGGCAAGTCTCTGAGAGGTTTCAGGCGATCAGGGTCAGGACGTAATGATCTGTTAGATATTAGATACCCAAGGTAACTTATCTCTTCTAGTCTGATCTGGCACTTGTCCTCATTAAGGGTTAGACTATACTTTGAAGCAACATCTCTGAAGCGTTGTAGGTGTAAGTCATGATCTTCATGATCCTTTCCACAGATTATCACATCATCAATATATGCAAAGGTATTGTCAAGCTTATTGTCAGAAATGATGGTACTTATGGCCCTCTGGAAAGCGGAAACTGCATTCGTCAAGCCGAACGGGATCCCGTTAAAATGATAAAGGTGACCGTTAGTTTCAAAAGCGGTGTGTAGTTTCTCGCTCTCTTTCAGGGGAACTAGATAATAGGCACTTTTTATATCAAGTTTAGAGAACACCTTGTACTTGGCCATCTTATGCACAGACTCGTCAATCCTGGATATGGGGAAAGCATCTAGGTAGGTGTATCTGTTAATGGTCCTGGAGTAGTCAACGACCATTCGTCGTTTATGGCTCTCATTGCTCGTTACCAAGACCTGCGCTCTCCAAGCAGACTGACTTTCCTCAATTATACCTTGTTGTAAGAGAGATTTAACTTATTCCCGAATGAAAGCTTCGTCCGACTTTGTATGTCGACGAGTCCGGGTGGCAATGGGTTTGCAATCCGGGGATATATTGGGGAAGATGTGTTCTGCTTAATAAATTGTGGTGATATCAGAGTACGGACATAACCTTTTTCTTAAGGTTATATTAAGCAGAACAGACGAGTGCGTACAGAAGGCGAGGCAAGTGTAGTTGAGCCACGGGGATAAGAACTGGTAGGAGGAAAACGTACGCATGGAGACAGTGGACCCGAATCGACTTTAGTTATTTATACACCTTTAGATTGTTGAGAATCTAGTAGACTAATATATAACAGGTTCTGCAAGGGGCGTTCTACTGGTGATCTTTTTGCTTTCCTAACTGACTCTTGGTCATCCTCTCTTAGCCGTTTCGGTGTAACTTTCACCGTTACGCCAGACATTTCGAAAGCATTCGATAAGGTACGGCACAAGTCTTTGCTTTATAAACTTCACTTTTACAGTTTATATCCCTCTCTCTGTACTTTTATCTCCAGTTTTCTTTCCGGCCGTTCTATCACTGCGGTGGTAGACGGTCACTGTTCTTCCCCTAAACCTATCAACAGTGGTGTCCCACAGTGCTCTGTCCTATCTCCCATTCTCTTTCTGCTGCTCATTGATAATTTTCTTTCAATAACAAACTGTCCCAATAACAAACTGTCCTACCCACTCCTATGCTGATGACTCAACTCTGCATTATTCAACATCATTTAACAGAAGACCCTCTCCGCAGGAATTACGTGATTCCAGGCTGGAGGTTACAGAACGTTTCACCTCAGACCTTGTTCTTATTTATGATTGGGACAAAAGGATCCTGGTGTCCTTTAATGCCTCAAGGACTCAGTATCTCCACCTATCAACTCGACACAATCTTCCAAACACCTATCTCCTATTTTTTGACAACACTCAGCTGTCACCTCCTTCTACACTAAACATCCTCGGTCTATCCTTAACTAAAAATCTTAACTGGATACTTCACATCTCTTCTCTCGTTCAATCAGCTTCCTCGAGGTTGGGCGTTCTATATCGTATCCGCCAGTTCTTCTCCCCCGCACAGATGCTGTCCATATATAGGGGCCTTGTCCGTCCTCGTTTGAAGTATGCATCTGACGTGTGTGGGAGGTCCTTACACGCAGCCTACTAGACGGAGTGGAGTCAAAGGTTCTTCGTCTCATCAACTCTCCTCCTCTTACTAGCAGTTTTCTACCTCTTAAATTCCGCCGCAATGTTGCATGTATCTGTGTTCTATCGATATTTTCATGCTGATAGCTCTTCTGAACTTGCTAACTGCATGCCTTCCCCCCTCCCGCGGCCCCGCTGCACTCGACGTTCTACTCTAGCTCACCCACTCACCCACTAACCGACATCTTTAAGATGTCGGTAAATACTGGTTATGTGCCCAGCCTATGGAAAGTAGCTAATGTGACGCCGATTTTCAAAAAGGGGGGCAGGTCAGCTGCTTCAAACTATCGCCCAATTAAGTTAACATCGGATATAGGCAAGATGCTGGAGTCCATAATAGCCAGGAACATTCGGGAGCATCTAGAGAAACATAGCTTAATTTACGACTCGCAGCATGGGTTCACGAAAGGTAGGTCATGCCTCACCAATCTCTTGTCCTTCTACAATAAAGTACTTGAGGCGGTAGACAGATATGAAAATTATGATGTAATCTATCTTGAATTTAGTAAAGCGTTTGATAAAGTTCCTCACCAACGACTATTGCTTAAATTACAGGCTCACGGAGTAGAGGGTAAAGTTTTGAACTGGGTCACGGCGTAGCTTAGCAATAGGAAGCAAGTAGTGCAAATCAATGGTAAAAGATCTGACGAAGGATGCGTTACGATTGGGGTCCCACAAGGTTCGGTATTAGGTCCACTTTTATTTATTATTTATATCAGTGACTTAGATACAGGAATTAGTAGTGATGTCAGTAAGTTTGCAGATGGTACCAAGATCGGTAGAGTAATTGAGTCGGATCAGGACGCTAGTATTCTCCAAGATGAACTAAACAGATTGTATGACTAGGCGGATAAATGGAGTTCAATGTAGGGAAGTGCAGTATTCTGAGTGGAGGTAGGAACAACCCCTCACATAACTGTTGCTTAAATGACACTCCCATAAGCAGGTCTGGGTGCGAGAGGGATTTAGGGGTCTTAGTGAGCTCTGATCTCCGTCCAAGGGCACAATGCATTCAAGCTAGAAATCGAGCAAATAGGGTACTGGGATTTATTTGAAGGAGCGTAAGCAACACAAGCGCCGAAGTCTTCCTCAAACTATATTTAGCATTAGTTAGAACTCATCTTGACTATGCGGTTCAGTTCTGGTCACCTTACTATAGAATGGATATCAAAATGTTAGAATCGGTGCAGAGGAGGATGACTAAGATGATTCAGGGGTTGAGAAACTTGCCATACGAGGAAAGACTCAAACAGTTAAACTTGCATTCTCTAGAAAGGCGAAGGGTGCGTGGAGACGTGATCGAGGTTTATAAATGGATGAAGAGCTTTAATAAGGGGGATATTCATAAGGTTTTGTTGGTAAGAGAACCGGGTAGGACACGAAGTAATGGGTTTAAACTGGATAAATTCAGATTCAACAGGGACATAGGCAAAAATTGGTTTACTAACAGAGTGGTGGATGAGTGGAATAGGCTTAGCAGTCACGTGGTGAATGCCAATACAATTGTCACATTTAAAAATAGATTAGATAAATTCATGGACAGCGATATTAGGTGGGGTTAGATACACGGGAGCTTAGGTTCAAAGGAGCTGCCTTGTAAAGGCCTACCGGCCTCTTGCAGACTCCTACGTTCTTATGTTCTTATCCCTATAATGTTCAAACTTCTCATGCAAGAGTTAACCAGTATCTTCATTCTTTCATTCCCTTCACTAGTAAACTCTGGAACAGCCTTCCTTCATCAGTATTTCCTCATGGAGAGTATCAAGACACCTCTCCACCCGAAATTGACCTCTCTTATGGTCACCCTTTACTTTTATCTTTTTTTTTAGGATCAGCGTTTAGCGGACTTTTTTCCTACCCTTTTTTTTATGCCCTTGAGCTGCTTCCTTTCCTGAAAAAAAACAAAAAAAACGCATCTTCAACCCACAGATACTTTAGATAAGTGCCATGTCTCCTACTGTTCAGTCTATTCTCTTTCACACCACAAAGTAAAGAGAGTTTTGGCAGATAGTGTACTCTATTTTCAGGTCCAATCTGAGCCGCACTTACGCCGAGACAAACAGAGTGGTGAAAGACCTGACCACGTGGCCCAAGATTGAAAAAGATCAGTCAGATCTCTTCGAGTCCCCACAACACTTCCAAATACGACTCAACGATTTCAGGTAACGCCGCAACCTTTCCAAATAGAAACTCAACGACTTCACATGAATGTGACAAATAAAATGTAAAATCAGGCAAAAAAACTAGATGGATGAGTATGAATGATTGTTTAAAGATTAACCTTCCTTCTTTATTTTTTTGACAGAGTAGTTTGAGGGGATTATGATTTATCTAATACTTTATTTACTTTTTTTTTTATTATTATTATCATTATAGTTAGTGGTACCATTATTATTATTATTATTATTATTATTATTATTATTATTATTATTATTAATATTATTATTATTATTATTATTATTATTATTATTATTATTATTATTATTATTATTTTTGTCTGATCAGGGCAGTTAAGGTAGTGCTCTGCTACTGGTAACATGCAACCCAGTACAACCAGCCGCATGGTCGGGTAGTCGGCGACTAAACCTGCGACCCCACTTTTTTTTTTTTATCTTGGACCAGGTGGATTAAAAACAAGACCATTCTAAGGGCAGATGAACTCATGTTTTATCAGAGTCAGTGGCCATCCAGTCCCAGCTATGAGTGAAATAGTGGGTGGTAATCCTCATAGCCCTCTGCTGCCTTGTAAGGTTTGCCTTAACTTTTAGGCAAAGGGTAGGGCCACCACTTAAATTAGGTGGTTGGGGTTACCAAGAGCATGCACCTGTAAAATTTTGCTGCAAAAACTGATATGGTTCGAATCCAGAATATGGCCCCCTGAATATGGCAGCCCTTGAGTGGGGAGGGGGTGAGAAGACTCTCCGGACTTAGCTTTACAATAGGGACGGTGAATGTGGGAACGATGAGAGGAAGAAGCAGGGAGGTGGTGGAGATGTTGGGTAGGAGAAAGGTTGACATTTGTTGTGTGCAGGAAGTGCAATTTAAGGGTGAAGAAAGCAGAGTGATAGGACGTGGGGAAGAAAAGTACAAGATGTGGTGGAAAGGGGAGAGTGGTGGAGGGGGGAGAGTCAGAGGGGTGGGGATGATGGTGAGAGAGGAGCTAATAGAGGATATAACAGAAGTGAGGAGGATAACATCAAGGATAATGCTAATATGAATGGGAGATAAACTATTCAATGTGTTCTCTGTGTATGCCCCATAGGTGGGGAGGACAGACGGAGAGGAGGAGTTTTGGGGAGTGCTGGATGACGAGATGGCAGGTCTAAGAAGTGAGATGTTCATTGGAGGATATTTGAATGGTCATATAGGGCAAAGTAGAGATGGATTTGAGGAAGTAATGGGTGTGTATGGTCACAGAGAGAGAAACAGAGAAGGGGAGAAAATATTGGAGTTTTGTCAGGGCAGGGGACTGGTTGTGACAAACACTATGTCAAAGAAAGAAAGAGAAAAGGTGGTAACAAATAAAAGGGGAAAAGTGGAAACGCAAGTAGACTATATAATGTACAGAAAGGATGAAGATTTTTGGATAAAAGACGTGAAGGTGATCCCGGGGAAAGCGTGCCTGCCACAACATAGACTTCTGTGTGCTGACATAGCCACGAAGGTAGGGAAGAAAAAGATAAAAAAGAAAGAAAAAATAAAAATAAAAGTGTGGAAGCTGAGGACGGAGAAAATCAGAAGAGAGTTTGAACAAAGAGTGAAAAGGGAAAATGAGGAATATAATGGAGGATGGGAACAATTGAAAGAAAATATCATGAAAGCAGGAAGAGAAGTGTGTGGTGAAACAAAAGGAATCAGAAGAAAGGAAAGGGAGACATGGTGGTGGAATGGAATAGTGCAGCAGGCCATCAAGGAAAAGAAGGAGGCATACAAGAAATGGCAGAAGACAAAGGGGGAGGAAGATAGATAGATGTTTAAAGAAAATAAAAAAAGGCGAGAAAAGAGGTAGTGAACGCAAAGAAGAAAGCAACAGCAGAGTGGGTGAGGGAGAGCGAAGGGAGAAATAAAAAAAAGAAAAAGAAAAATTAAATTGCGAAACAAATGAAAAGAGAGAAAGAGAGAGCAGATGTAGTTGGAGCAAAGTTTGTAAAAGATGAAAGAGGGAACATCATGGTAGAAAAAGAAAAGATATTGGATAGATGGAGTAAATATTTCAGTGAACTGTTAAATGAGGAAAAAAAATATACGATAAATGAAACAAAAAATGTAGAAGGCCCACAAGAAAAAATGACGGAAGAGGAAGTAAAA